>NW_015117353.1:0-19186 GCF_001443285.1 Poecilia latipinna
ATATATATATATATATATATATATATATATATATATATATATATATATATATATATATAGCTAAACACAACTTTTAGTACATGACAAAATTTTTATATTTTCTATCAAAGAATATATTTTAAAAAATAATGTACACCTAAGGCCCAAGTAGGCTGGACTATTGTGATGACCATCCTCGCTGGATTTTCAACATTTGTTATGTACACGCCACAGTTATGCAAAACATTATTGGCTACATCCTCACAGGTACGAAGAAGACAAAATTTAGCATGACTATTCTTTTATTACAGGTCCAGTTTTCAGATTCTTGTGCCGGTTTCTTGTTATAAGTTTCAAGTTTTTAACCTCTTCACTTGCGGAGGAGCCTCTAGATTGCTTCGTTCTCCAGTATACAGGAGATACGTTGACTTTTGTATTAACCAGATCGCTCCAGTCCAAATGCAACAATAACTTGGATATTATGTATAGAATTGGATTTAGTTGTCCCCAAAATGGGGCAAATAATTGGGGAAATACAGGAGGCTGACAATGGACATGTGGAACACGAGCCGTCGAAAGGAGGCATAAGGTAAATTAAATTCTATTCATAAAATGTTTGAAAATTTGCATATATTTGTTTGCCAATACTTGGACTGACTGAAATAAAGTACATTTGACTTGTAAACTACATTTCATTTCAAACTTAAATCCCCAGGAAGTTGAATATTTCCAAGCGTCAACATGGTAATCGAGCAGTCGGCTAGATCCGTAGCTTTCATTTTAAAGAAAACGGAGAAAGGAAACTTGCGTGGACAGAACAAGGTTGGAGGAAAGTGGAAAATGCCGAGTAAACAGATTCTGAAATGAGAATAATAATCAGTACTATCGTCCTTTAGGAATGAGAACAGTACTCGACAGGACGAAAAAGCATGTTCAACAAATTTATTGAACGTTACTTTTGCAGTGTTTCTCCCCTATCAGACGAATAAATTGACACATTTAATTAAACATACAAACTTTTTCGGTAACACTTTATTTGAAGGGGGGTGAATAAGACTGACATGACACTGTCATAAACATAACATAACACCTGTCATGAACATGAATAAGCCTTCATGAAAATTTATGACTGTTGTCATAAAGTGTCATTCGGTAAATTATGACAATTTAATACAAAGTTGACATTATTCAAAATGTCTTTGTTATGACAACTTGACATTAACCAAGAAATCATTGCTGATATAAATTTGTTATAAAAGTATTACTGATTGCACTTTAAAAATTAGGTAACTTTATGTTATTAAAGGTAAAGTTTAAACAGTAAACAGTTCATGACAGGTGTTACGTCATGTTTATGAAAGTGTCATAACAGTCTTATTCACCCCCCTCCCCTCTTCAAATAAAGTGTTACCACTTTTTCAAACACAAATAACACAAGAGAAGCTTTAATATGCTGCAAAGAGACAAAGTCAGGAGATATACCTGGTAAAGGTGACATCGGGGGCGTATACTGTGATGGATATGGAATCACCTGATCTGTGTACTGAAGGGACAAAAAAAAAAGAGGCATTATTGGACAAAGAAAGAAAACAATGTAAAACTTAAGCAGACACTCGTACGTTTCTGGTTTGGGTAACCAGCTCTTGGCGGTAATTGTCGTCCGTTTTATTTGTTCTTTGTTTTTTTTCTCTCTGCAAACCAAACGCCTCTGTGTTGTGTCACATGCAGGTGGTTTTCTCCTTAATTCCTAATCTAATGGGACATCTCAGTCACAGCGAGGAAAGAAAACACTGAGGGAATAGTTGTGCTCCTGCTTAATCACACGCACAAAAGACAGCTTCCCTTGCAGTTATGTAAGTTTATTCAACTCTGTTGTACCGAAGCGGATTGAAACACATTGTACTGTATCATGTTTACTCAAAGGGACTGAATGGTGGGAGCCCATGTAAAGTGAACACCTTCTGGCTTCAGCCATTTGAGCATTTTAAGAGCAAAGGTGACCTCTGCGTCCACTTACTGGATTGCAGGCCTGGGGAGGAATTGGACAGTTGCAGTGTTCGCAAATTTCGTCCAAGTTCTCCATCCATTCGCTGTCTGAGTCCGAACTGCAGGCGCACCCCATCTTTTCTGAAATTTCAAACGGACACGTTACTTCTTCAGATAACACAGTGAAAGATTTATATGCTCACTAAACAATTACTAATGCTTCATTGTTCAACAAAATAAACAAGGCAATTACAACATATTATTAGTATTATTGTTATTGTAACTAAGAAGGTTCTACTAACCGAAATCGTAAGTTTTTAGGACAACTCTGGCCGGTAAGAGGAAATGTTTTGACAACAAAATGGAGGACGACAGCGTTGAACGCTGAAACTTTTTGCGCTTTTGACTCGCTTGAAACACACGCTAGTTCGGAGCTCTCCAAATCCCCTCAAAAACCATTTTCCTCTAGGCTCTAATGGTTTTCTTTTAGAAACTCGCAGCAATGTTAATCTCGCATAATCTGTCGCCCGCATGTGCTACGTCTCGTATTTTCACACTAATGCGCCGTTTAAACCAGCTTTCTCAAGGCCGCTCTACTCCCGTGTTTGGCCGCTCATGGAAAAAGGGTCAGCGGGCTAATCGCAGCCGACGTCTGTCCCAGAGGCTTAAAGCCGTGAGAAATCTGCAAAGGTCTAAATAACAACCCGCCATTTGCAGCAAAGAGGTCCTTAGGATGAATCACAAGGGGGATCACCAGCATCTGAAGGCGTTCTTTTATTATCAGCTCTCCTAGGCTTTCTGGCCCACACTTGGGGAGTCACACAAGTCAGTATTTTCCACTGAGGGGGCTACCCTCTGCCTTTTTTTTTTCTTATCATTACAAGCAGCTGAAGGCCTTTTCCAAACAAACTGCTGAATGTTAACAGGATATAGCAGATATGAACACAACAAGCACTCAAGATCTCCATGTCGAGGACACTTTCAAATCAACTTTTGTAACAGTAAGAACCAAACTGAGACCGGAGGTTCGTTTTATGCTACCTTTGTTCAAATTATCTCTAAAATAAAATACCTTGAGAAGTTTATTGTTCTGTTTAACAGAAAAGACACGGTTGGTGGTTTACTACATAGAAAACGGACAGATAAATAAAGACTACACGGTAGAAAGGTTTTTATATTGATAATTTAGAGCAATACTTGTGTGTGATGATGTCATCAGCCTTTCTGAAACTTCTGCTTTCGCCTTATGATAGAGTAAATAGACAGAAATAAAAGACGGAACACAGCTACTTGGATAAAAATAATTTCTTAAGTCATTTTCCAGTTGGCTAAAGATTAAATATATTTCCAAAAAAAACAAAAAAACAAAGCAAGTACATATTTATGTCAATTGTATGCAGTCTTTGCTGGTAACAGCATGTTTAAACTCAAACTTTGAAGGTTGAAACCATCACAAGTCTTTTACTCACCTGTTAAATTAATTGAATCTATCCTCAAATGTCCAATAATGTCAGATTTCAGATGCCGCCATCAAGATTCCCTTTGTTCAGACCTGAATTTATTCTGCCGAGCTATATGTCGAGAGAGCAACTTTTTTACACACCAAGAGCTTGGGTGTGAAGATGTCATCATCCGCCTCTCTTATTATAACTAAGCCTGCAAACAGACTTGATGCGGTGTCTCGTACACACACACACAGACACACACGCGCGCGTGCGCGCATATGGAAGAGCGACCCAGAGAGTTTCCTGTCGTTGAAACTTTGAGGGTTGCTCTGCAGTCTGTTTAACAGGTGCTGAATGTGCAGCTGTGTGCAAAGAGGAACGTTATGGGCTCTAAGACGACAAAAAAAAGGGGGTCAGGACAAAGCCTTTATCCAGAAAATGAGAATGTTCCAATACAGTTAGAAAAGGAGGGCTTTGTAGGATGGTGGTGACGCTACGCTTGTGTATTTTTGTCTTGGTTCTCACCATGTGATGATGTGGGAGTCACTGGCCTTCGCAAGGTGCCCTACCAGCATGCAGCTGACACAGTAATACCTGATTAATCAACACAAACAGAAATTTAAAATCACACAAGACCTTAATGAAACAGATCACATTTGCCCCCAAAGTGATACCACATAAGCATATTTGCAGCAGCTGCGCTTCCTCTGTTGTGGGTTAAAACTCTTTCTGGTTTAGTATCAAGAACACATGACTGCAAAAATATGGTTTCTCATTTAATGTCAATTAAAAAATAGCTTTGCCCTGACTTTTGTTTTTTTTGTTTTTTTAATCTAAAGTCCAATCAAATCAAATTTGACAAAACTGATTTTATGTATCATATCACCAAAGCATCACTTTCCTTTAAAATAAAAATAAAATAAACTTTGCATAACATGGATTTGTGAGGTCTCTCTCTCTCTCTCTGAGCCCCTGCATCTACACTTCTGAACATCTCAGGCTGCGGGTCGCATTTCTTCTCTTGTGGTGAACGGATGCTGCTGTAGAGCTTGCACTGGCAGGAAGTCAGTCCAAGTATCACAGATAGTGCACAGAAATATGTGCTCTGAAGGCTGCCACAGCTTAGATTGAGTCTCGCTCGCGACCAAAACCGCCCAAATTCTCTCCTTTTTTCCGTTAGAGTGAAATTCTGCAAAAAAACGTACTGAGGGTGTTTAAGTTTTCCACATCATGATACACTCCAGAGACTTTCTGGCAGCTGTTTTGAGTAAAACACCTAATATATGTGTGTAAACAATAGCAGAAATCCTCAAATCGGAGGCCTCGGCCAGCTCAGGGTGTTCCTGCTCCACATTTGTCACTGCTTCCAAACGTGGTTGGAAATCACATTCTGTTACGCAATCAAACTTAGATGCTATCGACGCACAGAAAGTTTTCCAGTCCTCCTACAGCCCGCTTTGTGATGCAGGTGCAGTCTTCTTTCATGCTGCCGATGCTTACTACTCGCACACGCCGTATCAGCTTGAGCTGAGAGCCGAGCATGCTTTATTTACTCCATGATATCAGCTTTAAAGGACGTGTTAGCTTTAGGTATGCTGAAGAAAGGTCAAGGGAGAATATCTGAAGGGCAAACCTGAGTGGCGTAAGAAACACAAAGGTAAAGAAAAAGGCTATTGAAGGTGCGATACTCAGGCTTCCCTCCAACTTCTTTCATTTGATATTCACCTTCACGTCTGGTTGTTCTGATTTCAAGTCACACATGAGGTCATGTGTCCTGCAGCACTCCACAGTATGAAGACTGTGTCTGCTCATTTTCCTCGGTAACAACAATCTGCCAAGGAATATTTTGTTTCATGTTCTACAAGTTGTATCTTACAGTGTGTCTGGTTCAGCACAAGCCTGCAGGAAATGAGCAACAACACATGAAAGAAAGAAGCAGGACACTTGTGTGCAAAATCTGTTTTTAGGCCAGATGATAGGGTTGGGGTCTGTGGTGATTTTTACTTGAAATAACTTTCAGGTTTTACGCTGTACAAGGTCATCTCTGATTTGTTTATCTTATTTCTAGGCAACAATAACAGATTAATAAAGCCTGGAAACCCGGGAAATGTGGTTAGTTCAAGTAAAATATTGAAAATGATGGGTGGTTTAAACTTTACTGTGAACTTGAATGTTAGTGGGGGGAATGTAATACCACTTACAGGATTTCATTACAGTCTGGGAAAGTCTGGAATAATAAGCATTTTCCTGGTCAGGATAAGCATGGAAAAATAATATAGAGTGTGGAAAACATTATATGTCAGTTAGATTCCCATCCATCCATCCATCCATCCATCCATCCATCCATCCATCCATCCATCCATCCATCCATCCATCCATCCGGGAATTTAAGTTACTCTTATTATTATTAAACACTTTTATGCAAGAAAGAAAGCAATCCAGCCAAGGTATTTTCTTTTATACTCGCATGCATAGTAGATACATTTACATCAGTACTTAACAACCAAAAATCTGCATAGAACTCAATGTTATACTTTTAACTAAAATACATCAACATACGAGAAGCAAAAGTAATCAGTCGCGCATTTGTTTCTTAAGTATAAAGCAAATCATTCATCTTGGGTGGGAGTGTGTGCTCAAGGGGGGAAAAGCAACACTTGGTCAGCTTTATACAGTCAGTGCTCTGCAGCATCTCAACATGTCACTGGGAAACAAAACAGCCTGCTGGCTCTTGTCACAGCCGTGCTGAGGTTGAAGGGATATTTTTGGTCCGTGAGGGAGAGGTGTAAAACAAATCATGAGGGTGACCTCCTGCTTTCTGGTGGAAACTGATGAAGGCTTAAAGAGTGCTGCTGTGTGAGGGGACGTTGTATAGCATAGAAACTCGCTGAGTTCCACCAGGCCCAACAAATACACACCGGCTCTGAGCTCTTTGATTTCATTAAAGCATGTGACAGCCTGAAAGGATCCGACTTGTTGGCGCCTCGTCCCTCAACCAGCTCAGACAAAGTTTGACCTTTTGTCTTCAGTCTCACTTTCACCGCTTTGATGGCCAAATTCCTTTTTTGCTTCACGAATTATATTTTACCTTTCTGTTTGAAGATTCTGTCACAATAATTGGTCCCTGGGTCTTTGAGAAAGTAAACAAAAATGTCTCTGGTGGGTCACGTTTCAGTTAAATAACATGATACAATGTGTTGCCGAAAGTATTCAGATGCTCACCATGACGTTTACATCAATTTAAATAGTTCCCCCACGCATGTAAGATTTGACGACCTCAACTCCTCTAGAAACTATTTCCACAAGGTTTAAGAGTGTGTTTATGGAAATATTTGACCTTTATTTCAAGAGAACACTTGTGAGGTCATTCCCAATGGTCTGCTTCTCGGTCTTCACTCTAATTCATTTCCAAATGAGCTCTATCAGGTTTAAGTCAAGGCTCTTTTCAGGACTGTCAAGTACCTCTACACCAAACTCACTAGTGTACATGGATCTTATTTTTGCTCTGGAGGGCGGTGAAGCTGGAATGAGAAAGCATCCAAATGTCCTTGTATTCTGCAGGATGGAGAGGACCTTCAATGAACCTAATGGGGTTTGCTGAATGTGGTTGTTCCTCAGCCCCATTCCTGAGGAACAACCACACACCATACCCCCACCACCAATATTTATGCATGGCACAGAGCAAGCAAGTACCATTCTCTTAGCAACTGGCAAACCCAAATTCATCCAATGGTAAAGAAACCTTCAATAAGGTAAATAGAGATTGACTCTTCAAGATAGGTGGCAACTTGTACACACTATGTGTCTGATTTTATGATTTTACGTTGTCTCCTCAAAACTGTTCCCACTTCGTTCTGATGCCCCAAACAATTGACTTTTGCACAAGCAGGATTCTATCACTGTACTACACTTGACTTCACGGACATCCTGAGACTGCTCTAGAAATATTTGCACATGCAGTCGGCTGCCTCGGTGTGGCCACGGAGGTGTTTGGAACAAATGAAATCAAGGACTTGGAGGTTTGTCTTAATGCTTTTGGCAATATAGTGAATTCATTCAAAGGTTTTTTTGTTTTGTTTCTGTGACAAGTCTGTGGTATAAAATAGCAGAATCAGACACGGACCAGCAGGGAGTTCTGGCAGTAGTCGAGGTGTGCATGCCTTCTGCAGGTGAGTACATAAATACTTCCTCATTCATGTCATACCCTGACACAAATCAATCAAGGCAGACATTTTCATTTTCACTGCTGGCAACAATTGCTGCCTGCCACTCACCAGTCCGCCCTTGGAAAGGAAGTAACTCTAGTGACGTGCCTTGTACAAACACAGAGAAGAGATACGGGAACATCTGTTTCTGTGTGGGCAAAATTTGACCCTTTTCAACACAGTGAGAAACGTCTGGAGTTGATGTTCATTTTGGTGAGGCCTAGGTGTTTCAGAGGCGTGGAGAGAGCAAAGGCGGCCTTCATGGGGATGTCACACAGTAGGTCCGACTCCTCCTCGCACTCCTCCAACTCGTAAGTGGCATCATCCAGCATCTCCTTGTGACGGTGGCACACCTGCTCCACTTTCAGCCGGTGGATCTCCCCACGAAGGCGGATCAGCTGTCGGGCCAGTCGGTTGTCCTGGACTTGCATCTCCCTCTGGGCAGTGAGGAAAAAAAAAGTGGGAAACTGGGGTGAGACGTAAGAAATCACTAGTTTTATCTCTGTAGCAGAGTGTAGGGTAGAATGTTCTTGATTAAAAAAGGGGGGTATTTTTTTGTATTCATTAACCACCAACAACTCTGATAGGGTGTGAAAACTAATCACTGTAGTTATAAACTTAGTTTTATTCTGAAATATTTTTTCTCATATAGAAATATAAATGCCTTAAAAAATATTTGTATATTTGGCAGATTGTTGCAAATAGTTGTACCCTTTGATAATGCTAAAAAAAAAAAAACTGAGAGCAGATTCCACATTTGATCACTTATTTAAAACTCATATGCTCACTTGTGCGAAACTGAAATTATTTGCATTTGGATGGTTCCAGGTAAGGGCTGTGAGAAAACAGGCATCATATTGTTTCACCAGGTGTTTGTTTAAACAGACTTAAGCATGTCATCATTCATGCTATCCTTGAAATGAGAAAGGTATTCATGCAAACACCGAGGAGATGATTATCTATCTACCTTACAGTGAAGCAGGAAGCTTCTCTCCTCTTTCCTGACTTTATCAGATTTTGGTTTTAGAGGGCTGAGAATTAGCTGGAAATCATTCATGTCAAGTTGCAATAAGTTAGTTAAACATAAACCCAACTCACCAGCTCTTTTCTCAGAAACTCCAGCGCATCATCAATGGTATCAAAGCCGCATATGTTGCGCACAACAAGCTCTGAGTTGTCATTTCTCAAAATTGCGGGCATGGAAACGTCTTCTTCGGCGGGGTCCGGACAGTCCGCGGGGCTCCTGTCCATCCAAGGGCGACTCTGCAGCCGTTCTTGCCACTCCAGATAGGACGGTCTGCGCGTCTGCAGCTTCAGCTTCTCCGTCAGCGCCTTGACGCTGTCCAGATCCTCCGTGTCTCCCTCCGAGCAATCAGCTCCAAGCTCTTTAAAATCCATTCATGCAACGGGGAAGCGAAACTTTCTGAACTCGGTTTGACAACGGCTCTCCGGAGGGTGCGGAGAGCGCAACAGGTCCATACCTCCTTTATAGGGAGAAGTCACACAGTGGCCGCCCATCCCGCAGAGGACGGGAGGGGTGGATAATTTATTAGCTGTTTTATGAAAGGGGAAGTCGGACCTCAAGACCTCAGCAGAGAGTTTTAGTTCAAGAAAAACTTCAAAACAAATTTAATTTCGATAAACCAAGACCACCTGAGGCTATGCATAAAAAGATAGCGAAGATATCTTATACACACACACACACACAACCCAATTCTTACACAAATGTCAGTGTAAAAAGTAACAGTTCCTCACGAAATCTATGTAAAAAAAAAAAAAAAAAAAGAGTAGTCTCTGTGGTTTTTGATGCTTTGGGCCCTCAAAATTTACTAAGGGCCCAAAGTGCATCAAGAAAATATAACCCATAACATAGCGGCACCACCAGTCCGAACAGTTTGTCAGATCCCTGCATATGCGTTGTTCATGCAGAATCGGGTCAGGGTTAAATCTTGCACCCTGTAATTGTTTAATTTTAGTGAGCTTGTAGAAACTGTGAATTCAGTTTCCTGTTCTGAACTAACAGGCGTTGCGCCCGATGTGGTTTTCAGGTGCTATAGTTCATCTGCTTAAAGAATTGTGCATTTCGAGATTATATTCTGCACACTTTAGTTACAACATGTGTTCATTTGAGCTGCTGTTGCCTCTTCATCATCTCAAACCAGGCCCCCCTCTTCTTCCTGTCCACAGATATAAATTAGGGGGGTTAATTTCCTATTTTTCTGACAAGTCTAGAGTGATAGTTGAGAGATGGATGAAAATCTCAGTAGACTGTCAATTTATGAAACACAAATACTGTGTCACATTCAGAGTCACTCCCCTCTCCTCCACATCTTGGTCTTTGGTTTGAACTTTAGTAGCTTATCTCCAGAAGACTGAACCTACTCAGTTACTGTCATGTGACTGGCTCATTGTGTTAACAAGCCAATTGAAAGGGTGCGTCCAATAAAAGGCCAATGAATGTAAAATGGCATGTACTTTTCAAATATTGTCAAGTAATAACCACAAACCTCACATCTTACATAAGATTTTATGGGATACACCAACACAATGAAGACTTGTATGGCATGAAAGAAAAAAGGGTTTTTAAGAGAGCACCAGGAGAAGACCAAGCACTTTAGATATCAGAAGATCTAAATCAGTGATGATCTGTAAGGTAAAAGGTAAATGGATCTTAGCATGGACTAACTGGTCTTTCTGTAGCATCAGGAAAGAAATAGTTACTCTAGTATTCCAGTCTCTCCCGACCTCAAGCAGAAACGTCTAACATCAAGGTCCCAGCAAATGATGAACAAAACAAAACATTACCTTTTATTTTCTTTGCAGACAAAAAATAGCTGAGGCAAACAGATAACTAACCACATTCCCATGCATCATTAGCATTGTAATATAATGTAACGCATTGTAATAATTAATCTTCATGGGAAAAGGTTTTACAATAAGTTATAAGTAGTCATTTCAACCAGCCAAGATTCCACCCTATTATTCATATAATAAATCTTACTAATGCTAATCAAACTTGTATTTTTTATTTTTATTTATCTCGACTTCCCAATTTAGGGCTAAGATATTTCTGTTTGCACGTGAAACTCTCAGGATTTATATAGTTGGTTGACTAAAAATTGTGTGGCACATCTTCAGATGGTGAGACACCTGGAGGCCATTTATATAGCTGCATCTGTTATAACAAGAAATGTGTTGTTTTATTTGTTTATGAAAGGATGAAATAAAATACCAGTCTTGTGTTTTTTTTATTATTATTATCATATTTTAGAGCTTATTGTATAGTAATGAAATACATCACATGTGTAGTGGTGTTTTTTTGCAACATAGCATAAAATAAGGCTGGATTGTGTATTTGGGATATTAGTTAAAATTTTCCACTTCTAAATCTGTCCTATGTCTGTAAAACTAAATAGAGTCATGCGCGTAACCTCAGCATTTACCATTGTATTTTACATTTGTTTTCATTCCTTTGGGTCCTTTCAATAATTCTTTATTTATTTTTTCATATATGGGGAAGTTATTTTCTTACTTTAAATCAACTTATTTGCATGTGTAGGATGAGACAAAAACCAATTTTAATTGACTTTGCACAAAAAATAGAAATCCATCCATCCATTCATATGCTTCAAGAGTCGAATTTGCACATATGTGATAGGTGAAAAAAACACTATTGGAGTTCTTCTGTTTAACACTACACCAAACATTTTGAAACTCAAAAAAATATCTTGTATTTGTTATGATAGATGAAAATATTGGCAATTGTGTTCACAATGGGGGAAATATATAGCAATTGACATACATTATGTCTGAAATCTTTAAAAGAAAGCACGTCCCAGGGAACCAGGGAAAATAAAATGATGTTTTGTGGCTTTTGCAGGTACAGACAAGCTGTATTTAGAAAAGCTAGAGCAAAATCACTCTAATCCTCTAAACTAATCTAATCATTGTAAAAGTCTTAAACTCTTGACCAAAAGCAAAGACCTGTAATCTGTGGATCCAGAGACATAAGTGGCTCCTTGGACCTACCACAATGGCTCCTAATATGTTTGGCTAAAACTGACAAAGAACTATCTATTTTTTTTAAATAGATTTAATAAATACTTTTTTAACAGTGATTCAGATTTTCTATCATGGAATAACTGAGGTGAATTTCATAGTTTTCCACAAATAACATTCCATGTAATAAAATGAATACATCCTAATTTTGAATGAAAAGATTGATGTTTTTCTCTATTTTTAGTTTATTTATAGTTTCTAGAGGAGACACTAAAAATAGAAAAAAGTGCTTTACAAATTTCCTACTGTCAATATGTATTAACAATTGTCTTTTTTTTTTTTTTTTTTTTATGACCGTGTAACATTTGCTCTAAAGTTTTGTTTGACTGAGGGCAAAATTGCCTCTGGTTCACGTTGCAAAACCCTGGCCTACAGCTAACTTTTGTTGCCTTGTGGTGCCACATGGTGGCCGTTAAATGTATTGCATTCGCACCTCAGCTGCCTCTCAGTTCGAAACTGAACTGAACTTAACTTAAATGTCACATCATACTGGGTCGCTTTTTTGTCTCAGGAAACACGCACTTCCGTCTTTTGTTGCCTCAAGTAACTCATTTTCCATTTCCACACTAGACACCAGCTTAACAAGTAGTTACAGTAAAAGGTGAACCCGCATTTGGTTCAGCTATGTTCAGGCAAATATGAAGTTTCTTCTATTTTTAGACGTCTTATCGTCAAACCAGCAGCGCAACTGCAAGACAGCCCAGCTGGCTCTGAGTACAGAAGAGGAAGTTTGCTTTCATTTTCTTAAACAGAGGCGAGTAGGTGATTTGAAGTGAAGTGCGGGGGGTAGAAAGAAGAAAAGTTCGTTTCTGTGAGGGTTTTTCTGAAGTCTGAGTAGGCTGATGGAGTTTTCTGACCACATCAAGACGGCCAACTTGGAGGATGTTGTGCTCCGTCAGCCGCTGCACCCACCGAGCAGAGGGACCCTGTGCATCACCGGTCACCACCTGCTATTCTCGGACAGGGAGGAGGGAAGCTCCAGGCAGATTCTGCTTCTGCTCCGGAATATCGATGCCATTGAGAAAAGGTGAGATTGAGGAAAGCGTCCAGACCAGCGAAACTTTACTGATTAAAGACACAATTTCTCATCACCTACTTGACTTATCAGAATAAGGATTTGAAACGAGCATGTTGGTTTCATCTATTCCTCTAATATACCAACTGATCACTTTGCCGTCGACTTTTACACTGCCAAGCTGATGAATGAACTAAACATAACTCTGTCATTTGATCCCACTATGTCTAATTCGCTTCCTTAAATCTGTCCAACCAGTGTGGAAAACCTTTTGGGCTATTCCGGCTTCCTCTCAAAAGCAGCCCACAGTGACAGGTTGGAAATTGTTGGTGTTGCCATGTGCCTGCTGTGTTCTGCCTCTGCTGAGAAAGGAAATTTCCTAACAAAATTGCAGCCTCTCTATGCAACTTGCTGCTGGCCACATGCTTCACTGTCCCCTGTGCCTCCTGCTGAAGCTTGATTTCAATGCCTTGTGAAAGTATTTCTGAAACCACTTGAAACTATTATGGTTCACTGACTAAGAGAAGCACACCTTCAGAACAACCATTGTTGTTTTCTCTTCTGCTGCAAGTCGGGCAAGGAATCCTTGCATTCGTGGAAGCAAAAGCATCCACCAAAGCTTTTAGAAGTAACATGTGTGTACTTACTTTTACATGCACAGGACGCCTGGATCCTCTGGGACAATCACCATCAAGTGCAAAGATCTGCGCGTGCTTCAGCTGGACATTCCAGGCATGGAGCAGTGCCTCAACATTGCACACTCGATTGAGGTATTTTTACAATAATACCTTAACAAAAGCAAAGGATCAGTATATTTTGCCCTGAATTGTTACATTCTTGGACTACAACATTTAGCAGCCAACTCTCTTTTTTTCCTGCAGACCCTGTCCTGTCTGGACAATGTGTCGGAGATGTATCCTTTCTTTTACAGGCCCAATGACCTCAGCCTGCGGGAGCAGTGGGGTCTCTCGACCCCTGAAAAACACTACACTCAAATTAAGGAACTTGTAAGAAACTATAAAGCTCTTTATATTTGCCCAACAAAAGTTAAGTAATAAAGCATGTCACAAAAGCTGTAAAAAGTAACCGTGTTTTTTTCAACAACGATCCAGCAGGCATATGACAGGAAAATGCCAGGGAGGGTGGACGTAAAGGTCACTTTTCAGGATATCCCTGTTGCTTAGCTGTCATTTGTTTTCCCCTAACGTCAGAATGTGCAAACACACAGCTTGAGTTCATGTCTTTCTTTGGGAATAGCATGTCGCCATGACGAAGGGTTGGGTAATAACAATTTTAATTGTTGGAAGTGTTTAATGAGCACAAGATTCTTCAAGTAGGTGGAATGTATATGTCAGGGTGGCCTGGTTACTGGGAGGAACTTAATGGAATTTGCATGTCAAGGCATTTCGTTTTCAGTTTATTCTTGTTTTTTTTTCTGTTCATTGTTTGAAGCCTTTCTGCAACACATTCCAAATAATAAAATTTACTGTTATCTATATATCTTGGGCACGTTAAAGACCATATATATTGTTTAATCCCATTCTGACTGACTTTTGTTAAAGTTTTTTTATAAGGCCTCTCAATGAAATGCAGTGTTTTTCAATGTGCTACTTTGTCCAAGATAGCCTCTACATTAACTTGTCAAGCTTTTCCGTCATTGAGTTGTTAGATGTGACATGATAACTTACTATATTGAGCAACAGTCTTTTTCTGTTCAAACTTCGTGTAGCATAATTTAATTGAAGATGGTCTTGAGCTGCCCTTCTCTAGGCATTCTAGCAGATTTACGGTTTATTCAGCACTTTCTGACCATATACTATGTCATCTTTCTTTATCTTCAGCATAAGAAATGGAGGTTGAGCAGCGTGAACAAAACCTACTCTGTGTGCCCTTCCTACCCTCCGGTAGTCATCGTTCCAAAAATCATCGATGATGAAACGCTGAAGAAAGTGGCCAAATTTAGGCAGGGTGGCCGCTTCCCTGTCCTGTGCTACTATCATCGAAAGAATGGCATGGTAAAGGGGATCGTACTTTCGAGATTATCCGACCCTCTTGAACTTTCTTACAATTTTCTTCCATTTAAAGGACAAACTTCAATTTATTTTATTAAGGTTTCATGTGACAGACAGTGTAATTCACGATTGTGGAGCGGAAAGAAAAACATATATTGTTATATAACAACAATTAGAAAGGCTCGGTGTACGTTCGGATTCATCTTAGTATAATTCCAATTGTTCTGCAGAGGCCTGAGAGGGGTGTTAGAGAACAAAATCATGAAAACCAAGGAACACAATAGACAGGTCACAGGGAGAAATGTGTGGAGAGGTTTTAGTTTGTGAAATATTAGCCTAAAGTTTCAACCTCCCACGGATCACTGTTCAAATCAGGATCCAAAAAATGGGAATAGTATGGAAAATTTACTAACATACCAAGGCATGACCATCCAAGTAAACTAAAAGACAACTGTTAGGTGAGTAGATAAATCTGTTCTTTATGAAAAATTGGCAAGAAGAAAGTCATTGTGTTCTATAGAGGAGATAGGGAAGACCTCATGTAAGGTTTTCCAATTTCAGGCTTTACGTGTGCAGATCTGGTAGATACTGTGTCCAACTCGGAGGGGGTTAGACAAAACCAAGTCCCACTTTTCAGATTTTTATCTCTAAATAGCAAGCATGAAAACTATCACGCAAAATCCCAATAAAACAAAGTAAAGTTTGGGATTGTAACCTGTCAAAATGTGGAAAGGTTCACGGAGTATGAACACTGTACAAGCACCGTTTTATTTCTAACCTGCGTCCTGTATTCACTCAGGTGATCATGCGCAGCAGCCAGCCGCTGACGGGTGCCAACAAGAAACGCTGCAAGGAAGACGAACTCCTCCTTCAGGTTGTGATTGAGGACTCAGATAAAGGTTTCATTATTGACACTCGTTCAAGTCAGCAGGTTCAGCAGGCCCGGATGACAGGCGGCGGCTTTGAGTCCAAATCATGCTACAGCCGCTGGAAGAGGCTTCACAAACAGATGGAAAGGTTTGTGTGTTAGTATGTTAGTAACTTTGCAGATATTTCTCCCAGAGTTAGCTTCTCAGTCTTCTTTGCTTCTGTGTGTTCAGGGGTAAGGCTCTGCAGGAAAGCCTGATTAAACTGGTGGAAGCCTGCGGAGATGAGTCCCACAATGTGGACCGCTGGCTCAGTAAGCTGGAGAATTCAAAATGGCTGTCTCACGTCCAGACTGCTCTGTCCGCAGCTGGCCTGCTGGTAGAGTGTGTGGAGAGGTAAGAGCAACACCCACAGTACATTTCCGTGACGAGATTACACCGGGTGGGCACATAAATTTGCATAATAACAACTTAATAAACTTCAGTTTAATAAGCATTTAGTAGAGTAAACAAGCATGGCAACTGGGCAACGATAAAAAGCAGAATAAATATAAAAAGATGAAACTTCAAATCTTTTTTTTATTGCTCAAGTACTAAAGAAACATAAAATTTGTAATTTCTATTAGCAGATATTATTAAAAATAAAAGCACTAAAGGAGCCAAATCACACAAAGATTTGGGGGGAAAAAAAATATAATGAAGAAAGAATATATGTGTCTTGTACCCAAACTTCCAAAACATGCTACATTAAGGAATGAATGCATATGACTCTTTTTAATAGACTGTATTGTTTTTGTTCAGGGACGGTCATTCAGCGCTGGTCCATGGCTATGAAGGTACAGACTGCACTTTGCTCATCTGCACTCTGGCCCAACTCATCATGGACCCGACCTGCCGCACGCTGGAGGGTTTCCTGGCTCTCCTGGACAGGGAGTGGCTGCAGGTGGGGCTACAGTCTGTATGAGAGAAGAAATGGGGTTCAGAGCATTGTTTCCTTATTTATTTTTTATTTTTCCAGTGAAGTGAAGCGTTTTTAGTGGGTCACATTTTTGTGAAAATATAATAGTTCACGAAAATAACCCCCAACTAAAATTGGAAACAAGACAGCGCCTTGCAAAACTTTTCACACTCTATGAGATTTTTCACATTTTGTTGAGTTACAACCAAAAAAAACCATCTCCCATTACTATTGTTGAGATTTTACCAACTAGTACAAAATTGTGAAGTGGGAAGAAAATCATTCTTGTTTGTTTTTTTTTTAATTGTTGCATTTCATCCCCAACCTATTGTCTCAACGTAAAACTTTGCAGAAGTGGTTTAATTGCAGTTCCACCTACAAGTCATGTGGGGGTGGGGGATCTCTGCAAGTTTTTATTTCTACTCAAACCATGATAAACATTCTTGTACCTGGTGAAGAAAAGCATTCCCTCTGCATTACGCTGCCACCCCCATATATTGCTGAGGTGTATTGGAATATTGTTTTCTGGCATACAGTATTTTACATGGTGTACTTAAAGTTAAATTGTAGTCCTGTCTGATCAGAGCACCTTCTTTGATATATTTGCCGACTCACTAATATGGCCTATAACTTCTTATGGCTTTCTCTCAACAATAACTGTCTTCTTGCCACTCTTCCACTGTTACGCCAGTTTTCTGAAGTGTAAAACTAACAGTTGTCAACTGATTCTCTCCATTGAGCTGTAAATATGCCAGAGTTACTATGGCCCTCTGGTGGCTTCTCTGATTAATGATCTCCTTTCCTAGTCTAAAAAGGCTTTCCGATGCCAAGTTGTGTGAAGCTTTTTCCATTTGCAGATGATAGATTGAACAGTGCTCCTTGAGACGTTTAGAACACCGTTTAATGACCCAACCCTAACTGAAACATTTCGTCAGCTTCAGACTCGAGCTGCTTTGTTCCTTTACACTTCATGACGCTGTCTGTTCAATCATTTTCTCTCAAAAATCTGTGAACTCTACGTAGCACAGCTTACGTCGAGACAAAAATTTCTGGTTTTTGCAAAGACATCATGTTTTCCTGTTCAATTGAGTGCGTGGCCCATCCTGCAGGCAGGACATCCGTTCCAGCAGCGGTGTGCCCATTCAGCCTACTCCCACGCTCGCCTCCAGCAGGAGTCTCCAGTCTTCCTGCTGCTGCTGGACTGCGTTTGGCAGCTGTGGCGTCAGTTCCCCCTGGCGCTGGGTTTCTCTGAGGCGCTGCTCCTCAGACTGGCAAACGAAGTCTACGCTTCAGACTACGGCACGTTTCTGTGCAACAATGACCAGGAAAGGTCAGTTCGACACCGGCGGGTTTTTCACTCGGCACAGGTTGCAATGCAGAGCTCATCAGTGTTTATCATTGAAACTAACAATCACTTTCAGGTGTGCCCTAGAAGTGAAGGACAGGACTCACTGTTTGTTCCAGGCCCTGCTGAGGCCGCCTGAGCGGGATTACTACTCAAACCCTCTGTATGAACCCAACGAGCTGGCAATCTGGCCCTCAGTTCACCCACAGTCCCTGCAGCTCTGGAGAGGTGAGCTGAAGTCCGATTAATCATACCACTTTAGCATTACAGATTCTGCTACGTATTACATGATGGTGATGCTTTGATTTGACCCCCAGGCTTTTTCCTGAGGTGGACGCAGCAGGCGCGACATCTTGAGGCAGTTCAGGAGGAAATAAGGAGCATGGTCATTGAGTGGCACAGGGTGACACAGAGGTGACACCCCTACAAAGAAATTAGGATTTGAAAGAGAAAATTATTTCACAGAGGCATATTTTAATGTTTTCCATGTTTAAATGTACTTGGGTTTTTTTTCGCCTTCATAAATGTTGATCCTTTTTTTTCTAAGAATTGAGTGTTGTCATTTTTGTATTTTTTTTTCTTCGAATTTTATTTTTAAAAAATTACAGATCATTAATACTGATTATTATGAGACAGTATTGGATTAAAGCATCAGGTAATTATTAATACCTGCCTTAGTACAATGTAAGAGCAAATATATTTATTAAACCTTAATCAAATCTTCACGTAATGGGTTTTTAGTATTTTAAGACTTGAGATTTGAGTGTTTTCCTTTTAATAGCAGCTCATGACCAGCTTAACTACTACAAAATATAGTTATTACATTACAATATTTCCTTCATGCCTTGTGGTCCTCAGAGTGAACAGCTATTTCCATGTGTATATGTGGGGGTGATGGTAAATTTGCATATAAACAATTTAATTGGACTCTAGCATGCTGTTCCATACTCTGGCATCGACTGGTGAGCCTTGTGGGTTTATGACTAAACATCTATGTAACACAAATTAACAACAAAGGAGTAAATATTAATTGTTAGGTTTTGACCCTATGTTGGGATTAGATTTTAATTAATCATCTTCATGTTAAAGTGCATGTTATCCATTGCTGGCAATATTGCACGCAAAACTTTAGCAATTGTTGTGACAATAATGGTCTTGAATAGACATTAGCAGTGTTCTGCAACAATTAGCAGAACATGTTTAGTGCCAACTTAATCATGGTACTAAACATGTTTATATATATATATATATATATATATATATATATATATATATATATATATATATATATATATATATATATATATATATATATA
>NW_015117354.1:0-550 GCF_001443285.1 Poecilia latipinna
GACCCCTCAGATCTTCTGGTTCTGGTCTGCTCTGCATCCAGAACCAGAACCAAACGAGGAGAAGCAGAATTCAGTTTCTATGCACCACAAATTTGGAACAAACTTCCAAAAAACTGTAAAACAGCTGAAACACTGGGTGCCTTTAAATCTCAACTTAAAACCCACCTGGTTAGAGTTGCTTATGGCTAAATTAGGGTTAGAGTGCGGGTTTTGATGTCATCGATGTTTTTAATGTTTTTATCTTTACTTTTCATCTAGTTATTAACTTCTTTTTTATTTCTCTTTCACACTATGTGAAGCCCCCCCGGAAAACGTCCCAGTTCAACGAATCTATATCTAGGGGTGTGAGAATCCTTGTTAAATGACGTTTAACTAAAGTCCTACGGGGTTTAGAGTCCCAGTTGACGGCGTTTCAACTAAAAACCTAGAGGTTGGAGTCCTTCTCAAACGGTGTTTTTGACTAAAGTCCCAGAGGGTTAGAGCCCCAGTTAAACGACAGTTAAACGACATTTAACTGAAGTCCTAAAAGGGCTGCGGGTTTTAATGTTTT
>NW_015117354.1:5938-17787 GCF_001443285.1 Poecilia latipinna
TCTTGGAAAAAGTTATTAAAAACAAGTTTTTGTATAAATTAAGATGAATTCATGGTTCCTTTTGCCACATAATGTAACCGGTAGTGGTTGTGATTAAAAAAATAATAATTATGTGATTGGTATCGATGATCGGCCCTCATGAGTGATCGGAATCGGCAGGAAAAAACATGATCGTGTTCTCAATTGGTGTGTTATTGGAACTAATAACGGTCACATGAGAGAAGCAGCATTGTTTTTGAAGGCAGGTTAAAATCCAACAAATGCTCTGAAATGGACTCAGCCTCTTTTTTATGTTCTGGTCAAACCCTCATAATCCGGAGGCCATAATCTGTAGCTGTTCTATAATCTGCGGAAAAGCTTTTCCCTCTCCCTGTGGCTTGATCTGCTCTTCATCCTGCTTTCAAACTTAATTTTCACTGTAATTTGCTAAAAAGTGCATGCTAGTTGATACTTGTCCGTCTCTGTTTACACTATGACGCTGACATAATTTTCCTGCTGGGATGTAGCATTGCCGTTTACTGCTCACGTTTAGGTTCCCCCATTCTGTCTTGGATTAAAACTAAGGACAAGCCCATCCCCCGGCTGATGAATTTCAATATCTGTGTCACTATAAAAGCATCACAGAGCCACATAAGGCACCACAGGACCAGCGACAACACAGCTGATTTTCTTATACATTTGTGTAGCATATTTAAAAAAAAATGCTGCAATATATCAATGTAAATGGTTAATGAATAAAAAAAAAAGTCAAATGGGCTAATTTCTCAGAAGATAAGGTACGACTCATGAAGGAGTAGACAGAGACTGGAAGTTTGCAGTTGCTGGTGCCTTGTATTTATAGTGAGGAGAATGTTTATACATATTTACAACACAGTGGAAAAAACATCCAACTGGCCATATAAAAATGCACAAGAAATAAAAAAACAAAAACAAAACAACAAACAAACGAAAAGAAAAGAAAAAAATCAATCAATCCCAGAGTTCCATAATTAATGAGCCCACACTCTTCAGTTCATCAACCAAAAGTCAGATTAGAGTGGGGACAAAATTGTTCATTGGCTACAAGGAGCCTCCTACCAGCCTTGCAGGAGAACAGAATCTTCAGGCACTACAAGTGCAATCCTTCCTTTAGGCTCTAGGCCTGGACTTCAGCTCGCCATCAACCTGCCCTGAATAAAACAGGACCATTTTCTCAATAAATATAGAGTCAACACATTCTAGTGTGCACACAAATTCAATAAATATCACTTTTTTGCACTATAAATAGTTTCAACAATCATTTTTAATCAATAATCATATTCAATATCATCCATCCATCCATCCATCCTCTTCTGCTTATCCAGGATCGGGTCGTGGGGGCAGCAGCTTCAGAAGGGAGGCCCAGACTTCCCTCTCCCCAGCCACTAGTTCCAGCTCCTCCGGGGGAACCCCAAGGCGTTCCCAGGCCAGCTGAGAGACATCGTCCCTCCAGCGTGTCCTGGGTCTTCCTCGGGGCCTCCTCCCGGTGGGACGTGCCCGGAACACCTCACCAGGGAGGCGTCCAGGAGGCATCCTTACCAGATGCCCAAGCCTCAACTGGCTCCTCTCGACGTGGAGGAGCAGCGGCTCTATTCTGAGTCCCTCCCAGATGACCGAGCTTTTCACCGTATCTCTAAGGGAGAGCCCAGCCACCCTGCGGAGGAAACCCATTTCGGCCGCTTGTATCCGCGATCTCGTTCTTTCGGTCATGACCCAAAGCTCATGACCATAGATGAGGATGGGAACGTAGATCGACCAGTAAATCGAGAGCTTTGCTTTTTGACTCAGCTCTCTCTTCACCACGACGGACCGGTACAGCGCCCGCTTCACAGCAGACGCTGCCCCAATCCGCCTGTCGATCTCCCGCTCCCTTCTTCCCTCATTCGTGAACAAGATCCCCAGATACTTAAACTCCTCCACTTGAGGCAGGACGACCCCCCTGACCCGGAGAAGGCATTCTACCCTTTTCTGGCTCAAGACCATGGCCTCGGATTTGGAGGCACTGATCCTCATCCCGGCCGCTTCACACTCGGCTGCGAACCGCTACAGTGAGAGCTGCAGATCATGATCTGATGAAACCAATAGGACCACATCATCCACAAAAATCAGAGATGCGATCCTAAGGCCACCAAAACGGATTCCCTCAACACCTCGGCTGCGCCTAGAAATTCTGTCTATGAAAGTAATGAACAGAATCGGTGACAAAGGGCAGCCTTGGCGGAGTCCAACTCTCACCGGAAACGAGCCCAACTTACTGCCGGCAATGCATTCCTTAAGGTGGCAGCCCAAGGAGAGGCATATTCAATACAAAGTTCAATATAAATTACATCCATGAAAAATCCAATAGATATGCACCATATAAATTAGTCAACATGAAATGTATAAACAATCTAAACTAGTGCTCAATAAACATGTAAGGCACCTTATTGTTCTCCAATTGTTTGCTCAAAGTTACTATGTGCGTCTGGATTGACACAGTCAGTAGCCGCTACACAAACAAACAGTGACAACAGCTAACGCTAAGTCACACACAGAAACACTCACCAATTCCGCAGTTAATATCTCATACAAACGGGTTTTTGTCACCTCATCTCGACTTGGCTCATGGTAGTAGGCTCCTATAGTTCAGTACATTTATATGAGCATCATACAGAATTAAGGAGAAAACATGACAACGCTTAGCTGACCTCCCAACGAGTCCTATTCTTTCATATTTCCCCGCTCCAGCCAATATACCTAGCAGATAGGCTGTGGTGGTACATGGGACCATAGACATTATCCTATATTATGTCTATACATGGGACCCTAATACTCAACAGCGATTGGCTGTTCGGTAGTCGAGAACCACTGACATGTTAAAACTATCGTGAGATTTGAGAAATGAAGGGGCCAAAGAGTGGAAAAACTGGAGAATGAGGGATGGAAGTTAAAATTTACACCTGGGTTACATTTGTTTTCTGCTTCAATTGTTATTTTTCCTTTGAACTTCAAAGTTTACCTTAAGCCACAGGGGCCAAAAGTATCATGTTGTTATTGAATATCCTTTTGGGATCAATACAGTGTTTTGAATCTGAACTGAAATGAAAGCTCTCAGACGGCAAAAATTCTGGCACCCATCAGATTGATTAAAAGATGTTGGATGTTTGTGGTTCAATTTAATATGAAATTAAGATGAATGCAGAAACCTGTTTAATGAATGAGAATTAATTTGTGTTGCATTTTTATTATGTGTTTGAATCAGTTTTATTCACAAACTGATCACATTGCAATCCTAAGCATTCTAACTCACCTCTGTTTACAAACAATTGCACTATTGATTTTTTGTTTTTACAAAAAATAGCCTTGAAATAAAGTGTACCACTTCTGCGGGCATCGTGGGTGTCCCTTATTTTCATTTCTGAAAGGTGGCAGCCATAGTCACAGAAAATCAGTGCTATGGACCATAAAGTGTGAAGTGACATATTGTGGCAAACAGAGCAGTGTGATGATCACCAGCTTTTGATCAAAGAAGATTATTGCATTTAAACTCAAATCAGTCGATCTCTTAATGCCTCATCTACAAATTAGGCTTCAGGCTTCAGTTAGCAGGTTAAATATAAACCATCATGACGGGTATGATGGAAAATTTTAAGATTACTATGATTATGAGTAAATGAATTCATAACAATATTATGTTTTCAGATAAAACTCATGGAAGAGCTGCCTAAAATAATTTCATACTCCTTCCAACCCAAACGCATACACACACACTGACTTACCTTGTGCTAAATTGCTGCCACTGATCTCAACCTGTTCCTATAGCGGCAGATTTCCTCCCAGAGATCATGATTTTCTTCCAACAAATTATTCCAATGAATGAAACAAGTACAGCTCCCTTTTTTAACCACCATCTTCCTATTTTGTACATTAAATCTTCGATATCCTTAAGTTTGAAATGCTGGGTGGCTACAAATCCGTGTGTTAGCTTTAGTGGCTAAGTTTTCTCTGCGGATAGCCATGGTCCTTTATTGGCAGCAAAATAAAAAATAAAAACTTATCACTAGATTGTACCTTTTAATCACTGGATACAACGGCACATAAAAATGAGTTGTATCAATAACTCGCAAATATTTTAACTTTTGTGTCTTGATCATTTTACAGCTCTTTCAGCTATCGCTAAAAACAATAGGAACAAGAGGCAACCAGAAATGATCGATGTGATTCTTCAACGCTCACGTGCAAAAACAGTGAGACCTTGAGGGGGGTGGTAGGGAGGAACACCCCCCTGATTTGATAATTGACTGTGGTTTTCACATAGGATCTGCAGCCACATGTCTTGGACACTCGGGTGAAAAGGGGTGTGGAACTCTCCACTGATCACTACCTGGTGGTGAGTTGGCTCCATTGGTTGGGAGGATGCTGGTCAGACCTGGCAGGCCCAAACGTGTTATGAGGGTCTGCTGGGAACGTCTGGCAAAGACGCCTGTGA
Organism: Poecilia latipinna; assembly: GCF_001443285.1. Lineage (NCBI taxonomy): Eukaryota > Metazoa > Chordata > Actinopteri > Cyprinodontiformes > Poeciliidae > Poecilia > Poecilia latipinna. Next base: position 10,425 of record NW_015117354.1, read on the forward strand.
GACGGAGCTTTAACTCCAATCTCCAGCAGAACTTTGAACACGTTCTTGGGGGTCGTGGGGAACACTGAGTCTGAGTGGACCATGTTCCATGCCTCCATTGTTGAAACAACTTATCGGAGCTGTGGCCGCAAGGTTGTCGGTGCCTGTCACAGCATCAACCCTCAAACCCGTTGGTGGATACCTTCGGTGAGGAATGCCATGAGGCTGAAGGAGTCCTATCAGGCCTTTTTGGCCTACGGGACCCTGGAAGCAGCTGGTGGGTACCATCAGTCTAAGCGGCATGTGGCTTGGGTCATTGCTGAGGCAAAAACTTGGGCATGGAAGGAATTTGGAGAGGACATGGAGAAAGTCTTCCGCACGACTCTGAAGTGATTTTGGTCCACCATCCGGTGTCTTAGGAGGGGAAAGCAGTGCAGCACCAACACTGTTTATAGTGGGGATGGTGTACTGCTGACCTCGACCCAGGACGTTGTGGGACTTTGGCCAGAATACTTCAAAAACCTCCTCAATCCCACCAACATGCCTTCCATCGAGGAAGCTGAGCTTGGGGACTGTGGGTCGGGCTCTCCAATCTCTGGGGACGAGACCACTGAGGTGGTTAAAGAGCTCCTTGGTGGCAGGACCCCGGGGTGAATGAGATTCACCCAGAGTTTCCTTAAAACTCTGGATGTTGTAGGGTTGTGTTGGTTGACGTGACTCTGCAATACTGAATGGACATCAGGGCAAGTCCCCCTTTATTGGCAGACTAGGGTGGTGGTCGTCCCCCTGTTCAAAAAGGGGGGACCAGAGGGTGTGCTCCAATTACAGGGGGGTCACACTCTTAAGCCTCCCAGGCAACATCTATTCAGGGGTCCTGGAGAGGAGGGTACATCAGATTGTCGAAGTCGAACCTCATATTCGCTGGAACACTGGACCAGCTCTACACCCTCAACAGGGTCCTGGAGGGTATGTGGAAGTTTACCCAACAAGTCTACATGTATTTTGTGGACTTGGAGAAGGCATTTGCCTCCTGGATGCCTACATGGTGAGGTGTTCCAGGCACTGGGAGGAGGCCTCGGGGAAGACCCAGGACACACTGGAGGGTCGATGTTTCTCGTCTGGCCTAGGAACAATGTGACATCAAAATAAAATAAGGTATTCTGTGAAAAGATCAATCTTCCCCCAACAGTGATGGCATAGTTACTTTGAAAAAGTAACTTTAATTGGATTCATGATTACTCCTTGAAAAAGTAAATTAGATTACTGATTACTTAATTTGGAAATTAAATTTAAAAGTAACTTTTTTAGTTACTTTTAGCAGCTGCTGACAACAACACACCACCTGTGAAAATTACATTGATCTTTGCTAATACTTAATTGCAAGTTATTTTATAATGGTAACATCAACAGTTTCCACTTATAAGAAGGGGAGATTGTTTAATAGTTACAACAGTACAAAAAAGCTTTAGTAATTTTGTGTGTTCCAGTATTGTCTGAAAATAGGATAGTAAATAGGATTTTAGACCCCTTCGCCCACTCTGCCCCAGCCTCCAGGTTCTGCGTTACGGCCCTGCATTTGATGTCACGACACAGCGCACAGAGCTCCTCCTGCGGCTCCACAGCTCAGATGTCCCGCCACACAGATTTGTGACACTTATCTTTATATTAATAATTATAATGGCGTTTAGTTGCACAATTTTATGGACTCGTTCATTCACGGCTGTTTTCATGTTTATTGTGCTGTTCATATTAGTCTCGATGTTTGCAGTTTTCTGGAGCGCAACGTGAAGCTCGACCTCATTCAGAGGTAAAATATTAACATTAACAAAGACACAGACGGATCATCCGGGAAATGATGGACAGGGAGAACCTGACTAAAACTAACTGGAATCAGACAAATTCTGGGGTTTCTGTCTGCTTATTTGCAAGCCCAAAAACCGCAAACCGCGACTCATTAAATCGAACCCTAACCCACAAATGAATCCAGTATCAATTATTACTGAATTATCTTTGTTTCTCTATAATATATTTGTATTATTTTGTTTGTATATTTCAATGAATATGTATATTACTAAATAAATATAAAAAATTATGAGTGGCTCTGTGCTTTGTACAATACTTTTCATAGACCAAATCAGAACATTCTATTTCTATTCTATTCTGTTTTCTGCACTAGGAGTTTTTAAATGTTCTCAGCCATGTATCAGTCAAATTCAAAAATACTTTTTAAAAAAAGTGCTTGTACATGTAGCTATGACAGTCACCTGAATAAAGCTACCAGCAAAAAAGCCTGAAAATCTGTTTACTATTTGGCGAGTTATGATTGATGAAATGCGCTGATACATCAGTGCCTGTCAAACATAACGCTGAGTTACCCTAGCCTCACCTTCGATTGTGCAACCTCTCGCGAACTGCACTGCCTGCAATTCTATGAGAGCATGCTCCTCCTGTCTGTACGTCGCCAATACAATGGTTAAAAACATTTAATGTATGAACCTATTTTCCATGATTTAGCTTATGTATTTAATGTACTGTGTTTTTATTGTCACCAACTGTGTGTGTAACGTGTTTCGTGTGCTAAGGAGCGATCAGAAACGGCAGAGAACAGACTCGAGGTGAGGCAGGCAGTTCTCGTGCCTCATCGCTGGGGGCGCTCATGATCCCAGATATTGTGACTCCACAACTGCAGAGTAAGACACAGTGAGCTAGCCATACAGTCAAGTGCAGCGATATATTTATAGTTTTCTCCTCATACCACAGCAATCATGTATTAATAATTGCAAAATAAACATTAAGCCTAAAACCATACTACTGCAACACACTGAATGTTCAACTCTTTTTGTGTTGGAAATATTTGAGTGTTTTTTTTAGGGGCATTGTTGTCAGTTTCTGTGGCAATGAGTGTGTAGCCTGGCAAATGCAGAGGGCGAGAAAGACGTGGTTTGGAGTTGTACTTCAACAATTTTTCCCTTTGCTGTGGAGCATAGCACTAAATTAATAATACCTACATTTTCAAGTTTCATTGAGTTAACGGAATTATTCTATCACAACAACATGGCTATGGATGACATGTAAAAGAATTGTCATTTTGCCCTCCAGCATTGTCCGCATGTGCGAAATTTCCTTATGTAAACAATAACATGCAGGTGGTTTACATTTGTATATCTGATTGTGATTAAGTCAGTGCTTCACCAGCTTTGCACCTCATCCATGTCACTGAGATATATATATAGTTGTTTTTTTTTTTTTTACCATTTTAGATTTTTGGTTGAAATTAGGTTCCAAAAAATACATTTTCTTAAAAAAATTATTTTTTTAAGAAAATCCCATTCAAATTCAGTCCTGGTGGGATTTTATTCTCATATGCCTGTGTGCGCGCGCATGTGTGTGTGTGTGTGTGTACACGCGTGTGTTTGTTTGTAATACCTTGTGGGGACCATTTTCCTGACACATACTACATTATGGGGACCCACTGCTCCTCATGGGAACCGAAGCCTGGTCCCAATGAGGGGGATGTTTTTGGGATGGGTGAGATTTGATTTGAGTTTTGGTTAGGGTTAGGTATGTAAAGGTAAGGGTTAGGGTGGGGGAGGCAGTAGAAATGAATGGAAGTCAATGGAAAGTCCCCACGAAGATATCCATGTGTGTGTGCGTGTGTGTGTGTGTGTGTGTGTGCGTGTGTGTGTGCATGATTAGTTATCCTTCCTGTCTATGTTGCTCTGCGATGGACTGGCAACCTGTACAGGCTGACCCCACCTTTCCCCTGTTGACCACTGAAGATAAGCACCAGCAGCCCTGGCATCTCCACAAGGGTTAAGTGGATGGATGCTCTAGAATTTTAACATTTGTTTATGGAGAATGTTAATCCTGTTAAATTTGATGGCTTCAGCACAGATCTTTTCTTGTTAACATTTAAATTTAAGATTTTAAGGAGCTGGCAATTTTACTTTGTAAAAGTGCAAACAACAATCTTCATAGTTAAATTGTTTTGTTACCATAGCTACAATCTGATGCTATGAATTCAATCTTTGAGTTTGAGCTCTGTTGGTGAATTTTTTATCTCGCAAATTACAATTATCACAGATTGCTTTTAAGCTTGACCAATAAACTACCTCATCCTCTCATAAATTTCTATGATGTTCTTAATAGAAAAATGGCCCCAAAGTCAAATTCTGCTTAAGTCTTCATACAGCATTGAACCGGCCATGCATGATGAGCTAAATCCACTGCATTGCATCTCTCTGCTAGATACAGAGGGACAAATGGGGAGATTTTATTTATGAGGCACTAGTGGAGACCAAGCTTTTCCATTTTGTGACTGTTGAATTTTTAATAAGGGTCACAAAGAATATTTCTTTTGTTTTCCTGAGTTTAAGGAACAAGTTTTTCTGATCTTTGTGCAGTCAAGCGCAGAAATTCTGCCTGACTGAAGCAGAGAAGGTATTTGATATGGTGTAGTTTGAAGCATTGTGGTGCCACAAAAATAATAATGAAAACCAATATGCTGTGTGACTACGAGGCAAGTGTGACAGCTTCTCTCCGAACTGAACCACCGGCCCACTAACACACCGTCCCACCAAGGAACACATAAATAAACTTCATCAAGTTTCAGCACAGACCAAGGGTGTAACTTTGTGTTGCAAGTTGGTGGGGACAAAGAGGAGTGGGGGAGGGGAGGGGAGTATTAACGTGGTAATAAGTTACTGGAAGGCCTTTTCTTTTCTAATGCTAAGATTAAAGCCAAAACTTACATGTGAATGCCAGACAGTCTTATTCAATCAATTATGATATGATGTGTCTTTAATTTTGCAAATAATAAAGATACAAAACCTTTTTTGGGTCTGGTTGGGGCAGTTGGTGAGTAGAGTGACCATCGATATTACTGGATTCTATAAAATGCAGCTTAAAGCCGAGATGCTGATGTCTGGATATGTAAAATATATATTCTCTCTGCTAATAAATCTATAGTTTGGTTTCTGTCAGTTCTAGAAACAATTAATCAATCATATTTTATTTGTATAGCACATTTCAGCAGCAAGGCATTTCAAAGTGCTTTACATAATTAAAAAAAAACGGCATATGACATTGAATAAACAGTAAGAAAGAGAAAAAGATTTTGAAAAAAAAAAGATGAAAAGATAAAATCATTAAAACCCGCACACCTTTTAGGACTTCAGTTAAAAGTATTTACACCTCCAATCTCTCTCACAATCACACTTTAGTTATGGAATTTAAGCGCCTGTCGTCGCCGGACTCCGCCGTCCATTTAACAGGGGTATTATCCAGGCCCAGGTCTCCAACCTTGCAGCAAGAGAGAACAAAGCGAATGTCTCTTTATAATGGCCCCTTATAAATAAGGGGCCATTATAAAGAGACATTCGCTTTTTTTTTAACTGTTACTTAATAGGAACCATGACTTAAAATTTAACAAACTTTGGCTCCTATATGCTTTATGAAATATTTCATCCTATTTTATGATTGCTCTAAATATTGCCATGTTCTACGAACAAATGATGCAATTTGTCCAGGGGAAAAATGTAGAAAAACGGGTGGTTACATTTTTTTTCTCAGTTTGTCAGCTTAACGTCACACGCAGACTCGTTGCCATAGTAACCAATAAACAACAGCCCCAAGCGCAGAGTAAAGATTACGTTCAAGTGCATCAGGAATTAACACTAAAAAAAAAACCTCACAAAAACGGACGTACAAACGCCAAACAAAACATTCTGCCTGTTGCAGATTTATGTTTCTGGTATGGCACAGTCAATGTGGACCTCTAAAAGTGCTATAGGTTATACTTCTGCTTTGCTTTGAGCTTGTGCAAACAGAGCAAGCGCTGTGGCTTTTAAACTTGACATCTACCTTTGTGCAGTATTCACAGAAGAATAGCGATTCCTCACAGGTGGTTAATATAAACTCTGACACAGGTGAACCTTTTCTACACAAACACTTTCCAAATTATCCAGTTTGAGTGAAAGGTGGGACATGAACCGCAGCAAGGTCAACTTCAGAGACACAGCCACAGCAGCGCGGCGATCGTAGAGAGGCGCCTGCGGTGTGATTGGTGTGCGCTCCCATCTTTGTGCCCTGTTTAATGCATCAGCTTCAGGAAATATTCTGCTCTGCTGGTGATGAAATTCTCAGCACAGCAAAGACACATGCAGTCTGAGGTTACTATTAAAAATATATATTTTAATCGATTTCTTTTTATAAACAAGCAACTTAGCCTGGAAGGAGGGCAAGTAAAGTTTGGCAGCCCGCCAGACTTACACTGGGGAAAACTGTGAGCAGAATCCAGTAATAGGTCTGGTCTGTTTTCAAAACATTTCAAGTTCAAATAAATCTTTATAGAAAATGTGACATTAAAGGTTTAGAAACCAGTTGAGAAATTTCTTCTATTGAGATATTTTTTTCTCAGTAAACATAAAAGGCCATTTCCGATAAATTCCAGTTCAAAATTTGAAAAAGTTTTTTTTTTTTTCATATTTTTTCTTGTCAAGTTTTCAAAAAATAGTGTGATCAGTCAGACCCAGCATTTACTTTCGTTAAAGCAGTTTTCAGGAGAACAAAGACCAGTCCTATCAGCAATGACTGTTAAAAGCATTCACAAACATTGAACATTGCTTACCACATTTATAAATTGAAGAGGCAATGATAGAAAATTTGCTAGAGTGGAAAAGTCTTTATCAGTGTTTTTGTTTTTTTGTTTTTTATTTTGCTAAACCTGTTGCAAGCTGAAGTAAGAGAGGGCTCTTGACCGATTTTACCTGGAAAAGAACCCAATTAGACCTGCTAGTTACTGTGGATGAATATACACGTTACCCAATGGCTGAGGCTGTTAGATGTATTTCAGAAAACAGTAATTCCTGTTCTGGACAAAATATTTTCAATAAGAATTCTCAGACGCTCCAAAACAGACAATGGACCTCTCTTCAAAAATGAACATTTTTCAGACATGGGCTGCCAACACATAACACCTTTATGGCTTCAAGCAAACTAAAGACTGATTCACACTTGGCTGTTCACACCAGTTCACAACAGAACTTGAATTACTATTTCTCATCTGTTTATCCAGTCCTATTAATGTGTTGATTTGGACATTTCTGATTTGTTCCAGAAACGATTCTAGCGTGCTTATTATGATTTAATACGGACAACATTTTATTTACTGTGAAGTTTATTTTGTTTGAAAATAACTAAGTCTGGTTTATAATAAGGATTTGTTTGTAAAAAAAAAAGAAAAAAAGGAGTGATGTAATGTCTACAGTCGGATAAGCATTAATACAACACAGAAAAAAGTATTACTGGCTGTTTTATTCTTGCTTTATTTTATATGCTAAGACACTGACTTTTACCTCACGCCATAAATTCTATTTATTGGGTT
>NW_015117354.1:20852-36162 GCF_001443285.1 Poecilia latipinna
ACACTGACTTTTACCTCACGCCATAAATTCTATTTATTGGGTTTTTAATTAAATTAAAATGTCATGTGTGGTCAAAGTTTGTTGTCTTGGCATGAGGAGTTTTAAAACTCAGAAGACAAAAGGGGAAAATGCAGCAGTGGTTTTGGCTAAATGAATAGCAGTGAGCAGCAACAGGTTGGGGAGGGTGAGTGGTAATTTTTTACCACTTAATTAGGATTTCACAGAAGCGCAAAAAATATATATTAAAACTATTGTTGTTTTTAAGCATTGTCAACACTGTCTTCCAGTAACATAACTACCCAGTAATGTTTTCACATTTCCTGTCGACGTAAAATGTTTTAATACAAAAACACGGTGGACCACCGGCATCCCGACCGCCGGGCTTAGCAAGTTTTCTGGGGGAAACCTGCTTATATTGGAATACATAGGGGAACATAAATACAAAACTCAGATATGGGAATATATTGCTTCATGTATTGAATGATATTTTCCAATATACTGCAACATATCTGCAATATATTTTTGTTTTGTATGGGTAAGCTCCAACCAGTTGGAGAAAACCCTGGTCATGTTAGCCCTTATTAAAACCACTTTTACCCAAAGGAAGGGTATGATGGGAAATTTCAGCAGTTTTAAAACTATAGCTTTTGAAAACTTGTGGTATTTTTTTATTCTGGTAAATACTGAAATTTGCTGTTAAATTTTGGTATTTATCAGTAAATACCAATAAATGTTACTGGTAAGGCATGGAAACCAGCCTAATGCAAACCAAAGAGACATTGTTTAAAAACACAATTTGAGATTTATTAAACATTTACTCTATATTTGTAAAAACATTTATAAAGGGAATACTTTAATGCATTTTTGGTGACAGATAAGTAAGCCCAAAACCAATTTTTTCCCTTTTATTTGCGATTAAATAATATAAAAAAACAAATCCCACAAAAGACAAACACATAAATAAATCAATTCTATTCATCAAACACAATGTGATCAGTGCATGTCTATGTAAAAGCTCCTTAGAATTAGTTAAGGATGGACTTGTTAAGCGTAGACTAAACTATTACAAATTCAATGAAAAACATTATTTGTGAAAACTAGCACTATTTATGAAATCTCATTTGTCTCATTAAATGGATGTACTACAAATTGTTACACTAAGATATCAAGCAGAAAAGATCTGATGCAAATGTTTTATTTCTAAAGGTATAAATATGGACAGTAAGGCTACACAGCCTTGCTCCCACCTGTAACCCCAACATTCATTTGTGCCATTTCAACAGCACTGATCTAAATGATCCCCCCAACCACAACTTACCACACTGCTGCTCTGAACTTCATTAGCATTCTATTAATAATACAAACACAGTCAAGCACATGACTAACACCCAAAGTGTGAAGTGTGTTTCCAATCATGCTTGCCTGTGACTGTGTGTGCAGAGTGTTTGGGATTGTGTTTGTGGAGGCAACAATCCTCCAGCAGGGAGACCTGGCTTACTGTTTAATTATTCAAACATAAACCTCAGCACACACACACACACACACACAGTCACACACACACTTTAACCACCCTCCAGCACACTCTGTCTCCTCGCCTCCCTGCATCCATATCTCACAGGTTGAGTCCTTCTGTCCTGCAGCCCCCATTCCACCACAACCCTCAGCCCCCCGTTCCCTTTGTCATTCTGCAGTGGCTGGAGCCCTCCAAGCTGATCTGTTCTGGCGTTTGAAGGGAGAAGCATTTTTTCTTTTCCATGTCACTGCCGCCAACGTTCATCATAGACAAACACACACACAAGAGGAGGAGGTGAAGGGAGAGCAGGGAGGATAGTAGGTGACAGAAGAGGAGGAGGAGGAAGATTCTTGTGAGATGGGAGAAGAGAACATTTTCAAGGCTGTAATTGAAACGTAATTATCACCTCAAGCTGAATCCATCCGAGGAGAACGCTCACGCTCCATGAATATGTCTGCACGTGTACTCTTACAATCATCACATTTATTCCTGCTAACATCTGGCGTCTTCACACACCAATAATCCCCTCTATGTCCCAAACAGTGCAGGACCTTCTACCTCTCCACGTGCACAGCATCCTCACTGTGGACGTGAAGGACATCTATGTAGATATATTTCTGTGGCGGCATGCAGATGCCAACACAAACTGCCTAATTGCAGAGGATGGGGAGACAAGCTTGCCTAATTTCTAATCACATCCTGATGATGACTGCCCTCACTTATGTCAACGTCATCACTATCGCATTCTCAACGTCAAAGCACAAACAGATGCATGCGTGCAGAGAAGTGTGCACACCCACACACAAGCACTGGTGAAACATTTAGGTTAAAAGACATTACATTAGATTGAGCTTGTACTGTCCTGACCTGGAAATGACTGGTGTGTGGGGGGGAAGGGGGCTGCTTGTGCCTGTGTGTGTGTGTGTGTGTGTGTGTGTGTGTGTGTGTGTGTGTGTGTGTGTTAGAGACCGGAGGATGGGAGATGGATGGATACTAACTGGCTTTTCCTGGCCGCGGTCTCTGTAGAAGGCGCTGTGCTGTCAGCAGGTCTTCGGTCTTCACGGCCTGGAGCAGCTCCTGGTCCTTCCCCATGTCCCCTCCGTGCCACCCCGGTCCGGTCCACTCGGCCCAGCTCTCTTCCTCTGAGCGCCCCTCTCTCCTCTGTTAATCCGCCGCTACATCCTGTCGCCGCTCGCCGGCCTCCCGTTGGACCTGGAGCTGGCGGTTGTCGGGATGGATGGAAGGATGGATGCTGCTGCGCAGGAGAGGGAAGCTCCGGATGCGACCACAGCCTCCAGCACAGATCGCTGTCGCGCCTCCACTGGCCAACGCAGACCGCAAACGGTCGCGTCAGATTCCACAGACTAACCCCTGTGACGACTTCACCAGGTCTGGATGCGTCCCGTGTGTGCAAAAACGGTGGAGCGTGAGCGCCCTCGTGCACCTTCGGGGCCCTCCGCCACCTCGCACCGCTCGAACCTTCACGAGCCTTGTAGTCCGTGGATTTTTGTTCGACGTGTCACCGCCGCCGCCTCAGTCCCCGCGCCGCGGCAGACCAGCTCGCGCGACGACTACGCACGCGCACTGACACAGCAAACTACCACAGTTAGGCTATATTTATTACATAAGCCATGCAAGTGGCACTTCAAAACGTGTCAGTCTAGTTGTGATGCTGCTGCACACTGCTGGGACAAATCGTTATGATGCAGCCCGATCAGGCGCGAGCATTCTAAACGCGTGCCAGAATGTGGGAAAGGTTTGTGGGTCACCTTCTCCAAATAAATAGGTCAAGTTGTATGATTTATTGCAGCACAGTGGCACTGTTTTTACGGAGTGCCAAAAGTGCCACAACAAAAGAAAAAGATACTGAAATGAATACACCTGTTTTTACAAGTGCATTTCTCGACAAATAGTTTGTTAAATTCATTCATTCAAAAAACTGAGACTTGTATAAAACAGATTCATTAGACTCATGATAATACTATGGCTTACAACGAATAAAAGAAGTTTTTCTGAAACTTTATTACATTGTTATATTACATAACAAAAACCAAATATTTTTAAATAAACATTATTTTATAGACCAGACAATCATGGGGTATGCTGCCGAGCTGATAGTTGTCTTGTGGACAGCTGCTGACACCATGTCAGAGAATGCTAAGCCACAGAGTGGCCATTATTTATGAAACAGGTTGGTCTGTATTCAAGTAAATAATGGACAGTTTAGTAGAAAGAAAAAGTGTAGTAAAATCAAAGTTGGTTCAGGTTCACTGTGAAGGTTCTGAGCCATATTATCTGCTGCTGCTGCTCCACTGGGTTTTCCAAAACCTGAGACAACAAAGCCATCAAACAGAACATTTTAAAGCACTTCATATGTCCTTCTGCTGTCCTTTTGCATAGATACTGATTTAATTTTCCCGCAAGACTTAGCACCTACACACACTGCCAAAAACACCCCGTAGCTGCTTTAAGGACCATGATATCACTGGCCTGACCTAAACTTTTTAGACAATCTTTGAAATATAAATTTGAGACACCAGAGAAAATAAGAAAGAGAAGCTGCTGTTAAAGCAGTGTGTGGGTTTTCTGTAACACCTCAACAGTGATTAGCCTCCTACCAAACTGAATTAATGCAGCAATTCATGCAAAAGGAGTCCAGACCTAAATGATCATGAATATTTTACTTTACACTAGCTTCATTTTCTGTTGGCCAACATTTCTTCTTGTTTTTTCGTATAATTGACATAATTTCTTGAGCAACATGCTTTCATGTTTTTATTTAGTGTAAACTGTAATCAGTTGAAATATATCATTGTAATAAATTTATATGCATTTATTTTAGTTGTATTGTAATTTGTCTAGGTTCACCTGTTTAAATAAAAGCAGGAAGAAAATGCATTTTGTCATGATGTGTCCAGAAAAAAAAAAAATCAAAAACAAGCCAATCAGAGACATGAGGAGAACACTAGGAACCAGGGAGATGACAGGTGACATGAATGATGAGACGAATAGGGGCTGAAACAGAGAGGCTTAAATACCGGGAGGTAGAAAGTGGGAGCAATAGACCTGACTGATGAGCTAATTGATAGTAGGTGTGAGTAGTTGGAGCAGGAGGCAGCTGAGGGGAAGAGAGAAGGAGGCACAGGGAAGTTGGGAAGATACACATGAAAGAGAAGGGAGCGAACACAAGGGAGCTGGAAATAATTCTAACACTAAAGAAACATAATAAAGTCAAGGGACAAAGACATAAAGAGAAACTACAAAAGAACTGAACAGAAAGAATCTGATCTAATCAGGACTAAGGAACACAGAATACTCAGAATAACTAAAAAAGACTAGACAAAAAAATAAACCTAACTAAAATCACTACGGAAGAACAAAGTAGAAGTCAATAAAAAAATACTAACACCAAAAATGAGAAAAATCCAAAAACCCAACACAAATCCAGACATATTAATTGATATTTAACCCTTGTATGTTGAAATGGGGTCCAACCGACCCCACACACGTAAAACTTGTATCATTTGCCATAGTCCTCTACGTTTGCCTCAGTCCTCGCGCACACAAGGGTTAAATGTGAGAATTACACATTGATACATGATCTAGTGTCAAATTTATTCATTAAAATCTAAATAAAAGGTCATTTTAATACATGATGAAATCATTCAAATTAATAAAATATTTGCCTCATATTTATGTCACAAATTTGATTGTGAAATTGTCATAGTTGTTGGTTTTAAAGTGGATCCAAACGCAATGAAATAGAGACAGCAAGGTGATGAAGTTTTTAATAAAAATCAAGAAAAAAATTGTACAAAAAAAAATCTGGAACATAGGGAGCCAGAGAAAAACAAAAATAGGAATTCAGAGGAAAAGAACATCAGGGAATCAACGGAGAAGTAATAGGAAGATCACAGAAGGGACCAGCAAAGAGTGACTGAGAATGAGTAGCATATAATATACTGGGAACTTGACTATGGAACAAGGAACAGACTAGAAACAGGCTGAATGTGTGAGGGGAGAGAACAGAAGGCAGGCTGAGGAGAGAGAAAATGACACAGTGGGCAAAGGGGAGTACACAAATTGGGTAACTAGGAAAATGAATCTAACACTAAAAAATGAATAGACATAAAAACATAATTAAACTAAAGAATAACTAGACACAAGAAATAATTAAGCATAATAAACTAGAACCAGTAAGAAAGGGTTACTTTCTTAAACAACAAAGTTGAAACAAAGTTGATCTTATGAAAGAAAGAGACTAAAGAACACATAATAATGAAACAAGAATCAATAAATCTGCTCAAGAGCCCCCCTGGTGGTTGAAGAAGAATCCACATATATATGAAAAAAAAACACTGAATGCTCTCTGGTATTGTTCAGGGGGCCGGACCAAATGAGGAGGCAGGCCGTAGTTTGGGGACCCCTGGTTTAGGCTGTAGAAATAAATGGAAGTCAATGGAAAGTCCCCACAAAGATAGCAACACAAACGTGTGTGTGTGTGTGTGTGCTTTTGTAAATGAAAGCTATACAAACCCTTTCCCAAAATATTTAAATATCATGGACATATTGTTTAATTGCCATAATTCTATTGAGAGGTGAGGATGGACGCGGTATACCCAGGTAAATGTGTAATAATGATTTTAATGATGTTGGCAAAGAGTACAGATGTCCAGGCAGCACAGGTGAGCAAAAGGCTAGGAGCCCAGACACTGGAATAGACTACAGAAATGGAACAGAGGCAGGGTGACGAGGACCTGACGGGGAAACACAGACATAGGTGGGATTAAATACACAAGGGTTAATTGGGGAACATAAGCTGGGAGCAATCAGAGCAGACAACACAGGAACTAAATTAACTAGAAAACAACAGAGAAAACAACATCCTCATAATTTCAAGTATTTGTTGTTTATTTTTAATATAATTTTGGCTTTCAGCTAATAAAATCCAAGAACAGGAATTCAAAAAAATTGAATACTGTGGAGAAATCAGTCCAAATTTTACATGGCTTGGATGTTGTAAACTAAGTGACACAATAATCATCTACTAAGCTCAAAGAACCTGCACAGGTTTCCACCAGGTGTCATTACATCAGTTTGGTTCAATATGGGGAAGACTTCAGACCAACTGGCCATAAGACCATCATTGATACCCTCCATAAGATGGATAAGCCACAGAAGTTCTTAGATAAGGAGGCTGGCTGTTCACAGAATGATGTGTCCAAACCTATCAATGGAAAGTGCAAAATGTGGCAAGAGAAGAGAATGGATTATCAAACAGAGAAAACTGAAGAATCTGGCAGAGATCCAGAAAGAATACAATGAGGCAAGAGTCACAGTTTCAAAAACCACCAAATTCATTCACATCCAGGAGATTGACTACAACTGTCAGAAGCCTCTTCTGAACCTGAGCCAATGCAGGAAGCATCTAAACTGAGCCAAGGAGAAGAAGAATTGGACCATTGGCCAGTGGTCCAAGACCTTTCATTTGGTAAACAAAGTCCAAGGGTTTGGAGAAGGAAGAGGAACTGAGGAACTGAACCCAAGCTGCTTGAGGTCCAGAGTGAAATATCCAGTCAGTCATGATTTGGAGCACCATGTCCACTGCAGGTGTTGGTAAACTCTATTTTAAATTCAAGGTCACTGCAACAATCTACCAGAATGTTTTAGAGGACTTTTTGATTCCTTCTGCTGAGGATCTGTATGGAGTTGCAGATTTCATTTCCCAGCAGGACTTGGCCCCTGCCCTTGCACCAAAAGGACCAAAACCTGGTTTGATGCCCAAGCCATCACAGTGCTTGACTGGCCAGCCAACTTACCAGACCATATTGAGAGTCTACGAGTTATTCTCTAGAGGAAAATGAGGGGGACCACATCCAAAACAAAGAAGAGCTGACAGCAAGCATCAAGGAAATCTGGGCTTCCATAGCTCCCAGGCAATGCCACAGGCTGACTGCCTCAATGCCACATTGCATCGAGGCAGTCATTAAGGCAAGAGGACTTCCCACCAAGTATTGAAATCATACCATATTTTGATTTTAATTTCTTTCGGTTTTTTTCTGCAAAAACTGATAAGTAGTTTAGGTTGATTTCTTCACAGTATTCTAACTTTTTAAAAATTCCTGTTTTCATGGGTTTTATGAGCTGGAAGCCCAAATTTTGTAAAAATAAATAAACAACTGAAAATGTTTAAACTTTGGGCCCTGAATCTATAACCTATGAAAATGAATGCGATTATCGGAAATAAATAACCGTGATATTCTATTTTGTTTGGAAAGGGTCTGTAATTGACTAACAGTATTTAAAATATTTTTTTGTATTTAATAAATAATCTATGTATTTAAGTGAAAAAAAAATCCTCCCCCTTATATTTATTTATTTACTGGCTTATTTGGCTACTTTTGGATCTTCATACAATGAATCCAGCTCATAGTCCGAGTTGGATTTCAGTTTGCTCTTACCAAATCACAGTTCTTTGAACGCTTCAGTCAAATACCTTCCAATGAAACCCAAACACTAAAAATACCACTGGAAAAAAAAACAGGTATTAAACAAGCTTCATTATTATTATTATTAATACTTATTATTAATACTTATTATTGTTAATTATTATTATTATTATTATTATTATTATTATTATTATTATTATTATTAATAATAATATCACATTTCGCAGAAAAATGTTTGGGTGTTGATCTGAGGAAATATTCTAATGTTAAGTATTGTGTTTTCATCAACTTTAAACAGAAAATAGTCACAATAAAAAAGGATTGAAATCATCAATCTGCTACTGACATAAATTAACTTTTCAATAATATTCCCATTTATTGAATTTGACTATGGATTGCTCTTAACTTAAACTGTGCCGAGGGGTTATATCAACCTGTTTAAGGTTAATGAGAAAGATAAATGGAGAACCAGAAACGTTTGAGTGTGTGTGTGTGTTCTTGGTGCTAATTTAAGTCAAAAGGGGCCATTCTCAGTCAGATTTAGGACAGGAAGTGGAGCAGATGACTGAAGATTTGATTTGAAAAAAGAAAATGGGCAGTGAGCACTGACACACACTGTACAGAGCTGATGTAAAGGACAGAAAGGTTTCCAGTCAGCTTAATGCAATTAACCCAGTTATAAGAGGACAGGGTCTCCCACACCAAATGTCAAATGATCAGACAGTACAAATATATACACTGTTGACCAAGTTTATAAATCATTTCTTCTAAATGAGCTTAGATCAGACATTTACTGAAATTTGCAGAAAACTAACATACAGTACCTTCCAAAAGTACTCAAAACTTTGAGACATTGTGACACAAAAGTTCAATGGGATACTGTTATTTGGATTTCTGTGACGGAGTAATACAAAACGGAGAATAATTTGAAAGCACAAATGTTGCATTGTATTCAATTTTTTTAACAAAAAAATCTGAATTTGTCAGGTTCTGGGCTTTTCTTTAAGAAAGGTCTCTCCCCTTCGGCTTCCTGTTGGGGAGTGGCCTGGAGTGGAGCTGCACGCCTGAAGCTAGTTGGATCATCAGTCGAGAGGATTTAAGGAGCCATCGGACCTCTCCTCTCCACCGGATGATTATCCCTCCACGGATCTGGCCAACTTCCACCGGTGAATCTGCCTGCAGCTTTCAGAGCCTCACCTGCCTGCCCGCTCCAGTCCACTGCTCGATCGCATCCTCCCCCGTCGGAAGCCTTCCAAGAAGATGTAAGCTGAAACTCGGTTCCCCATCGCACTTTGCCCTCCTCTGGCCAGACCATTAACCTGTTCTCTTCGCTTCCAGGCGTGACTCGGACCTATATCCTCGGATCTCCTGCAGAACCTTTAGATTGTTTATTTTTTTAATAAAAATAGTAACTCACCAGTTTTTTCCGGGTCTGATTCTGCATGTGGGTCAGAAGTCTACCCTCAATTATGACAGAATTGTGCCTTGTACTTTGTATTCAGCCCCCTTTTACTCTAATACCCCCTAAATAATATCCAGCACCACCAATTTACCTTAAGACGTTACCAAGGTGTAATTTCATTTCATTTGTGAAGTGTGGTAGTGGCATCATCATGGTGTGGAAATGGATAACAGGGAATCTGGTCTGATCTGGTGGGCAGATGGATGGAGCTAAACCCAGAACAATGCTGGAAGAAAACCTGCTATAAACTGAAAAACACTTCAGACTGGGGAAAATGTTTGCCTAACAACCACAGATGTACAGCCAGTACTACAATGTAAACATATAGACAGAAGTAAATTCATGGGATAGAATGATCCAAAGTCCACAACTACATGCAATTCAGAATCTATAGCAGCACTAGCAAATCAAATGTGAGAAATTTGAGTTTCTGAATGTGCAAAGTTAAATGTAGCTAATAAACGTACATGTGCAGTAATTTCTGTACAACACCTGCCAAAGGGTTTCTGCAAAGATCTCACTGAGGGAGTTCCAGAGTAAAAACATGGTAACCTGTCCAGGGCTTACCCCTCCTCCTGCCCAATTACCACTAGAGAGATAGGCACCAGCCCCCTGCAAGGGTAATTGGATGGATGGATGGATGGATGGATGGATGGATGGATGGATGGATGGATGGATGGATGGATGGATGGATGGACGGATGGACGGACGGACGGACGGATGGTTGCATGACCCTAACCTTCAGACTTCAAAGGAAGTCTGTGACCATTTGTAGTAAAATAGCTCAAAGTGGTGAGATGTACAGAAACCAGTGGCTTCATTAAACAATTGAAAACAATTCCTCAGTGCAACTTTCCTGAAACAAGTGAATTTTATTAGTTGATTTGTTCGATAAGCTGTTAATTCCTTTTAATTAATTTTTCTTCTTTATCTGAAATGCTGAAGATTTTTTCCCCCAATTTTTGTCCATTAAATTATTGTTTTGCTTTCCTGTACATTTGTTTTCCTGTTCCCCTGCCTTGTGTATCACCAATGTTGCACAAAACAAACTCACCTTGTCTTTTTTTTTATTAAAGTTGCAAATTAGTGTAATTTCCATTTCATTCACAAAAATGAAGCCTAATGGTTCCTGCTTCCTCTTCCTCATGATAATGTGACTTGTTCTGTGTGCACTCTTTCTTGTAAATATGATTTAAAAAGAAACTAAGCAAGCAAACATCAAGACTAAAAGTGGAATTGTAAGAGAATGGGACTAAAAAGACTCGAGCATCGGAGGATCTTGATGACATTAAGAAATCCCTGGACTTTCTTTCTGAGGACATGGCAGCTATACGGGTCTGTCAAAAAAACATTTTGGATCTTTTTGGTAAAAGAAGTGAAGTTGTTGAGACTTCTTACATGCAGAAACAGCAAAGGACAAATGGATGGCTGTATTGGAGAACCGAGAGGCCAATTTGGAGCAATACAATAGGATAAATGATGTGATCATCACTGGACTTAGAGTCAAGCCCTGTTTGTATGCCAACACAGTGGCTGCACCCAGTCCTGCTGGTGAACCATCAGTTGAAGCGCTTGACTCCACAGAGAAACAGGTGGCTTCTTTCCTCCGGACCAAGGGGATAGAGGTGGACTGTGGTACTGTGGAAGCATGCCACCCGCTTCCGAGAAGGGGAAAAGAAGATAAACCTGCCATTATCATGAGATTCACAAAGAGGAAACACAGGGTTGCTTTGGTAAAATAAGGCAGATTGTTGAAAGGATCCAACGTATTTATTAATGAGCACTTGACCAAGAAGAATGCTGATATTGCCAGAAAGGTTCGGTTTCTGAAAAAGCAGACAATAAGTTCTCCATTATACATTTGAACAGTAGAAGCTTACATGCGAATTTTAACCACATGAAAGACTGTTTAAGCCAATTTAATCAACCTTTCAGTGACATAACTATTTCTGAAACCTAGCTTACTTCTGAGAAGGGAGCTGATTTTGAACTAGATGGTTGTATTAATAGAGAGGGGCTGGAGGAGTAGCTGTATGTGGACAGCAGTCTTAGATATAATCTAATTGAAAACATGACTAATGTGGTTGAAGATCATTTTGAGTGCATAACAGTTGAAATATTTATGATTTTTTTTATTGTTAGTTGTATTTACAGGGGTCCTGGTTCTAATATGGACGTCTTTACAGAATGGTTTGAGAAAACCTACACAGCTACAACTCCAAAAAACTATTTTATCTGTGGGGACTTTAATATTGATCTACTGAATGTAAACAATCACAAATCGACTGAAGAGTTTATTAATACTACATGCAGTCTGAGCCATTTTCCTCAAATTACAAGACTTATCAGAACCACATCTAACAGTACAACATTAATAGATAACATATTTACAAATTTAATACATAATACAATAAGTGGATTATTAGTAAATGATATTAGTTATCATTTACCTGTTTTTGTTTGATAACTGCCACATGAAAGATAAGAGTAAGAGTAATCCAATTTCTAAAAGATTAAGAACTGAAGAATCTATAAAAACATTTAAAGATGAATTATCTAAACAAAACTTGGAGTCAGTATTGAAAGAAAATGACATGGATGAAGCATATGATAATTTTCTGAATATTTTTAAATCATTATATGATAATTGTCCCAATACAAAGTTTATTCATAAAAATAAACATTCAGAAACTCCACGGATCACAAAGGGACTGCAAAATACCTGTAGAAAAAGAACAAACTATACAGAGACTTCATAAAGCATAGATCCATTGTGGCTGAAAATAAATACAAGAAATATAAGAATAAATTAACTGCTATTTTACGGATAGCAAAACAAGATTATTATAGTAAACAGTTGGATATAAACAAAATAATGTTAAAGGTGTCTGGAATATTTTAAAGAGTGTCATCAGGCACACTAGCTTTCCTCAACACTTTGAAAACAATGATAAAAACCTTAATAGCATAGAAGAGCTAATTCATAATTTTAATAAATATTTTGTAAGTGTGGGGTCTAAATTGGCTGAAGAAATTCCAGAGCCCACAGTTTATGAAACACGAAATGACACATTAGTTAGTAGAAATCCAGATTCCATGGTTCTCACAGCAGTGAAAGGAAAAGAAAATACAGATATTATTTGAATCAGGTGTTACTACTACATTTATTTATTACTAAATAAATGTAGTAATAATAAATAAATGTAGTAATAATAAAAGGTCAACTGACTGTAATAATAATAAAGAAGGTGATTGTGGAAATTATTCAGTCGCTAACATATATCTGTAATCTGTCAAGTCAAACTGGTACCTTTCCATAAAAAATGAAAATTGCAAAAGTCATCCCACTATATAAATCTGGGAATAGACATGATTTTACAAATTACAGGTTTGTTTCTTTACTTCCACAATTCTCCAAAATTTTGTAAAAAATATTTGTTGCCAGATTGGAAATATTCATTAATAAACACCAACTACTCGCTGAGTCAGTATGGATTTAGGTCCCATAGATCCACAGTAATGGCAGTTCTTCAATTAATAGAGGCTACCAGTTCACTAGATAAAAAGAAACCTGTTATTGGGGAATTTATTGACTTAAAAAAAGCATTTGATACAACTGATCATGAAATACACATTGAGAAAGTCAAGCGCCGTGGTCTAAGAGGAGTAGTTTTGCACTGGATGAAAAGTTATCTCTGAAACAAGCAACAATTTATACAAATGAGTGATCTCCAGTCCTCATGCTTGAACATCGTTTGTGGTGTTCCCCAGGGCTCCAAATTGGGCCCAAAGTTGTTTATTTTATACATAAATTATATACCCTGGTGAAAAATTAGTGTACTAAGTATGTTCAATTTTAACATTCTTGAGTATATTTCAAGTATACTTAGAATTAGTATACTTAAAGTGTGACTTTTTTGAAATACTAATTTTGTACTTAGTGTACTTAAGTAGTATTTAAGTAGTACTTAAACACACTACTTAAAGTGTACTAAGTATACTTCAACATACATTTTTTGGACACTAAGTGTACTTTAAGTGTACTTATTTTTATGTACCAAAAACGTGCTTGATTAGTATATTTTGAGTGTACTATTTTAGTGATTGAATTAGATTTAACATATACTTAGAATGTATTTTAAGTATATTGTAAATACATATTTAATATATTAGTAGTGTGACTACAGTATGCTGCAATTACACTTTTGGTTTATTATTATTGCTAATGAAGTACACTTTTTAGTTACTTAATGTCTTTTATTATTATTCTTTGCCACTTTGTACATTACATGCTTCATACACACACAATTACATTGTGTATTCAATATATTACCATTTTGGTAACACTTTATTTGATGGGGTGTGCATAAGACTGACATGACACTGTCATGAACATAAAACCTTTCATTCAACTTTTAAAGCAAATTCTCATTAAAATTGTCATTATTTACTGAATGACACTTCATGTCACTGTTGGTATGTTCCTAACAGGAGTTCTGTCATGTTTATGACAGTATCATGTCAGTCTTATGCACACCCCGTCAAAGTCTTACCCACATTTTTTCAAGAGCCAATATACTGAAACAAAATTGTACAAATTGTCAATATATTCAAAGTTTACAGACAACATGCTTATGAAAATTTGCACAATAAAACGATAGGTACACTTTAGAGGAAATGTGAAAAATGTTTCACGAAGGACAGAGTATTGTTTTGATACAATGTCACAGTATTCCAGTATTACTGCAGACAAACTGACATTTCTCCTTCCTAAGAACAGTGAGGATCAACGACAGAACATTCCCATTCACTGGACCACTGCACTTTACAGAAACCTACAAAAAAGAACAATAGAGCAATTAAACAGAGAAAGTATTTGTATTTTAAAGAGAACAGAAAAATGGCAAATAAAAAAATAATACTTACAATTTCAAGACGTGGACTCGCCATGTATGTGACATCATCAGAACTGATGATTATTGGGACCAGATGCCTGGGGTGGAAAAACATTTCTGGGTGTCTTCTTTGTCTGTTTATGTTAGAAGTAGAAAAAAAAATGGTCAGTAATATCATAGAGTCAGTTGATGTTGTCATTAACTATGAAGCTGTTTTAAGTGTGGACTTAAGGAGACAAACTACCTTAAAAATTTTCCATCCATGATCTGAACATGCCGATTCTTGCAGGGTGGTGAGGGGGCTGGTGGTGCCCATCTCTAGCAGTCATCAGATGAGAGGCAGAGGTTCACCCTAGACAGGTCACCAGTCCATCACAGGGCCCTGAAAGCCAACAACAAATAAAATGTATGAAAGATAAATGTTAGATTAACCAGGGGAAAAATTCTGTCCAGTTATCTTTAAATTAAATCATGTTTATTAAGCACTTGGTGTTGGTAACACACCAGTTTTTGTTGTTGAAAATGTAGCTAGCTCCTCATTGGAAAAACAAACTTACATCATGAAGACGATGTGGAGGTTCATCCTCAGAGCTGGTTGGTGATCTGGTGGAACCAGAGCCTCTTCTGAGACAGAAAGTCTTTAGGTTTTCTAGCACCCGATTTCTCTGGCTTCCTCTTTCATCTTTATTTGCTTAGTTAGACAGCAAACATATGTTGAAGATAAAATCATTGATGAACAAGTTATAACAACAACCTCACAATATCAAGGTCTCTTTGTTATATGGAGCTTAATTAAAACCAGGTTAAGTTTATGAATAAAAGTATAAGTCGCAACAAACAGAGCCTCCATGCAGTTATAACATGAAGCTGAATATGATTGCTATAGTAATAATCATACAAGTCACAATAAAATTGATAAAATAATTATTTATGAAACCAACGTAAGTTATATATCTTTACTGCACTGTTTATAATTAAACGAAGATAATTA
>NW_015117354.1:39436-40027 GCF_001443285.1 Poecilia latipinna
GATGAACAAGTTATAACAACAACCTCACAATATCAAAGTCTCTCTGTCTTATGGAGCTTAATTAAAACCAGGTTAAGTTTATGAATAAATGTATATTAAGTTACAACAAACATGCAGTTATAACATGAATGATTGCTATAGTAATAATCATAAAAGTCACAATAAAATTGATAAAATAATTATTTCTGAAACCAACGTAAGTTTGTTTATTTCTTTACTGCACTGTTTATAATTAAACGAAGATAATTAGCATTTTGAGGGTGCGTTCACACTGCAGCCTGAAGTGACCCAATTTCGATTTTTTTTGACATAATGCGACCTGTATCTGATCTTTTCATGGCAGTGTTAACAGCACAGGTCGGATTCTTTTTTGAATGTGACCCATATCCGATACGTATCCGATTCAAATGTGACCTAACCAGGTTCATTGCTGGTGAGGCACTGACTTATGACTTAGACACCATGCATGTTATTGGACCTACGGGAATTTCGCGCAGGCATACAACGCTGGGAAGCAAAAAGACTAATCTTTTACATGTCATCCATAGCCGCGTTAACTCAGTGAAACTTAGAAATGTAGGTATTAATTTC
>NW_015117355.1:0-13612 GCF_001443285.1 Poecilia latipinna
ATATATATATATAAAATATAGTTTATTTTGCAATGGGAGCCAACAGAATTGATGAGGGAAACTAATAAAAAGAGCACAACTAATGGCCTTGGTGTTTTGAGGAGCATTGTGTCCAACTTCTGTAAAGATGTCTGTTGGGATGTGTAGCCAGAACCAAGAGTGGTGGCATTGTCATGTAATGCACCTCAGTTGAACAGACCTCATTAATAATTTTACAACTGCCACTGTTTACGTCTGGTCTGGCTTCTTCTGATGCAGAACTATGATGCATGTCTCATGGGGTGAAAAGGCGGAGTTGCCTTTGAGCAAAAAAAAAAAAAAAAATCAAATTTTGGTCACATTTGCTTGCGTTATAAACATTTACCAATCAATCATCACGTTAAGCTGTTATGGACTGCACTGGACCCCTGGAGCTGCGGTGTATCTGGTACCAACATGATGGCAGGAGATTCTTTATGCCTGGAGATGTGAGGTGCATCTACTATGGATCAAATTTGTTGAAGCTCTATTGGCTTGAGATCTGGGAAAGTTGGAAGTCAAATCAGCACCACAGTGATCAGCATTTCATCCCTCATAAACACCTTTGTCACCTAAGTCCCTTTGACCTTTCCTTGGGCCACTTTTGATGTACATTTTCTCCAGTTCTAAGAGAAATCTCCTTTTGTCTGTGCAGGCACCATCCTGATGATGTCACTGTGTGAGGTGGTGCACGTCTATGAGTTTCTGCCGTCTCGCAGGAAGACGCCACTCTGCCACTACTATCAGCGTTTCTATGACGCCGCCTGCACATTCGGGGCTTACCACCCGCTGTTGTACGAGAAGAACCTGGTCAAGCGCATGAACCAGGGCTCCGATCGGGACATCTACAACCATGGGCGCGTCACGCTGCCTGGGTTCAGTGCCATGAACTGCACAGCGGAAGCGGTGCAGGAGCACTGACTGAAACGTGCATGACGAGTGAGGATGGACGCATGTCAACTTCATATTTGCTGCTTTTCTTTAAAGAGTGCCCTATGTTGATATTAAATGACGATCACACAAAAAAACACTGGGGTGAAATGACAAAAACTGGCACTAGCACTTATATGTAGGTAAGCTGTTCCAAACTAAGAATTATATACAATCAAACTTAAACCTCTGCACGTTCCTTACTGCTGATTTACAAAATTTGAGAATTCTTTATAGTACTAAGAAACATCTAACGATTTTAAAAATTAACAGCAAATTCTTTCACTCTAAACAGGAATTTTGTCTATAAAATCATTGGACCCTGTGTCTTAAAAACTAAAATGATATACCTTGTAATAAGTCCATTTTTATGGAGAACATAAAACCTAACTCCAAAGAAGCAAAGGGACGTGGATAACACAAATCATACTTGATCCTCTAAGCTCAACCTGGTTTACTTTCTACTTTTTAATAGGTTTTTGACTAACCTGGGTTAAAACATTCTCAGAAATGAACAGGATAGTCTTCATTCGACTCTGTCGCTTTCAGCTACATGTTCATTTCCTGTGCCTACCGGACCCTCTTTTATCTGAAGTTGCTTATTTTCTACCAAACATAAACCTTAATGGAAAATAGATCAATTTAGGATAAAACTGAAATGTGACTTGTCTCCTAAACAAAATGCTACACGTAAATATAAACTTCCAGGTTCTGTTCATACCTATAAAATTATAATAGTTGCATCTGACCTTTCAGATTGCTTCTGTTTCAGTTGCTTTTGTTTAAAATGAAAGGACTCATTTTTGTTTTCCAGTTAATTTGAGAATATCTGAAGTTAAAAAAGGCTAAGTTCTTCACTGCCAACATCTGACTGGGCGCCATCACTCGGCTCAGTTTACAGCTGTAAACTGAGCTGTAAACTCCAATGTACATTGGAGACTGGCATACAGTCTCCAATGTACATGTAACTTTCATGAGGTTTATTATTGTTTCATTGCTCATTTATCTCTTGGGCATTATTGTTTGGGGAGTTTAGCTGCCCTTCTTGCCAAGGCTCAGGAAGCCCCACTGTCAAAGTGACAGAGTAAAGATGTAGAATGTGGCCTGTTAAATGACTGCAAATAAAAGTTCATTATCTCTGAAGTTCTGACACTGAAAAATTCTATTGCCCTCAGAATAGAGATTAGTTTTGCTTTGATTTATTTATTTTTTTCCATGCATGTTTGAGAAATCCTTGAATCTGCCTTGGCAACTATTCAGCTGTGCAAAATGCTTGGGTGGGCTGAGGAAGAGGTTCCAGTTTCCCAGCTCCCGCCTCAGAGCAGCCCTCCCCTGTGACTCCTACCTTCAGCTCCTTCAGACTAGCCAGCAGCAACTTTAAAGCACCTGGTGGAACTGCACATCAGCTGAGCTCATTATACAAGCTACTTCTTAGTGCAATGCCTGTAAAATGCTGTTAAAGGCTTGATAGAGGAGCAGGGTTCCTTCTTCCTGAAGGCGGCGTGTCAGAGCAGCAGTTTGTAGAGACAGAGGCCCAATTTCAAGGTGTTAAATTACAGACTCAAATTTATTTTAAATATATACAGCATTGTTATAACGACTGAACTAAAGTCAACAATTACTCAAATGTGCTACAAAATTATCATGTCTGGCTACAAAACACAATACTGCCCCTTTAAGAGCACGTAGAAAAATTGCCACATTCCGTTATGCCTAACCCCTAACCCTGGCAACATAAATCCGAATAACCAATGTAAAGCAGAATAACCAATGTAAAGCAGAATAACCAATGTAAAGCAGAATAACCAATGTAAATTACACATTTTTAGGTGATGTGGCGAATCATTGTTCAATTGCAAAAGGTAAAAATCACTAAGAATTAAAAATACTTAATTTCAAAAAAGTCGGTAAACAATTGAAACTAATTTAACAAAAGCTAAGTTTGAGTCTAGCTGGATTTTTAATGGCTTTGGTCTTAAAGCTGTTTTAACGCCTAAGTGATGTTGGCATACAGTCTCCAAAAAATCAATTTAGAAAAAAATCTGTGGAACTCAGCAAGATGCTTCTGTTCTTGGAATCCCAGACTGTCGATGGTACGATCTGCATTAGGACCCCCTCCACTGTCTTATGAGTTCATATACTGCCATAGCATTTATGTTGGACAGCGAGACAATTATGTTTTGTAGTAAAATGAATGCCAAAAAATGAACTTCCGACTTTCAACTAGCACAATCGACTTGGTGCACAACTCAGATGTGTGTTGCTCCTGCCCAGCTAAGACGACTAATCCAGGGGGAAGTGAAGAGCATACAGATCTCTGCTTTCTGCAGTAAATGCACAATATTCACACTGCTCTATCCAGTGCAACCATCTACTGATTGGTAAAAGACCAAACTTAAGTTATGCTAAAATAACATCTTTATCTGCGTAATGGTAGCATCCAGAACATATAGCAGCTACACCCAAAAATATCTTACTACGCAAATCTCTTGTGGCATCCATCTCTTTGTTTCTTGGGTTACATTTGTTGTCTAAACATGGAGTAGGAGGTTATCAGACTGGGTAGGAAGGAAGACTCCTGCACCATGCATGTTTATATACATTTAAAATGTACCAGTTTTACAATCTTGTAACAAAGTGCTTGCAGTTATTGTTTTCTTGCAACTTATTAGCTAGAATACCAGGGAGGAAAGTAGCTGGTTCTTGGCTATTCAAAGAAAAAGGGAGTTTAAGTTTCAAAAAGGGTTGTTTTACAGAAAATGCACACATTTCATTTATGCATGATTATTTTGGGCCTTAGTGTGTACAAAGTGTATTACACTGATGGTATAGAAAAAATTAAGTTAAAAGCCAAACAATGGCTCTAAATAGCACAAGATTTTATTTAATGCTGAATAGACTTTTGGATGTCTGCAGATGTTCAGGCTTCCTGCTTTCTTTCTTTAAGCTTACTACAGCCATAGTAAGTTTAGCTTTTCATAGAAATTGGATTAGTATTTCATACATTCTTTAAGATCATTTTAGCCAGTAAGCCAGCACTCATTGGCACAACGAATTGTGTGTTTAAGGTCCCAGTTTTCTAATTTGTAAGCTTATTAGATTGCCTAGAGATGAAGCTGTAATGGTGTGTAAATGTGAAAGTTCCCAGTCCTTTAGAGAAAGAACAGTGAAGTGTCACATTTACTGCACGGGAACTAAGGTATAAAAACGTCTGACCTTAGACCAGTTTAAACTGTCCAGGCTTCTTTCTCTGAGATCTGTTCCTAAGCATTTAGCAAATCTGCTGTTCACACTTTTTTGTGCATGTGTGTGCATTCACAGCATTCCTCTGCTTTTGTTTGTAGAAATCACAATAACTATTGCAGCTTTTCGCTGGAAACTAAAACTTCTGTTAACCTATGCATGGCTATGTTTTACTGTGAAGAGCCACCCAGTTGTACTTTCACCTACTGTGCATGCATGTGGAATGTGTAAAGCTTTTCTCGGAAGTTGCTTTGTTACAAGAGAAAGAAAAAAACCCATTTATGTAACAGCATGGCAGCTAATGCAGCTCATTGTTTTCTTGTTGCCATGGAGCTCCTTGAACTTTAAACAGCATGTCTACTAAACCGGACTGCAAAGTGAGGCTCAAACTCAAGGCAAGCACACAATTCTTCTGAGAAAGTAGCCATTTTCTTGAGTAACTGCCATTTTATCCTAAAAATACATCTTTACATGTCTCTGGTACAGATTAGTTTTACACTGAAATACAAAATGACTGAGTTTTTCACTGGAATCCTTGAAATCCACCCCCCAATACTTTCACCAGTGTCTGACTGGTACATTTTTTGAAGCATCTCATAGTGTGCACCACTGATGATTCTTTTGTTACTTAGTAGAAACAAGATGGTCAATTTAAGATGGTCATATTGGTCACAATATGGTGGTCGACCACCATACTGTGAATAGAAACCAATAAAAGTATGGCTGGAGATGGTTTTCCTTTAATAAAGACTTCATCATTATTGGACTAAGGAGATTAAAGATCTGTTAAGTCTGGCTGATATTTCATTTATTATATTAAACAGATTAACTTTGTGCTAAAGTTATCAGCAGACCATGCAGCTGGCCCTAACCTCCTTATTTAGAACTTTTCATGCTGTTGTGCAAACATGAACGTAGGACCACCATCACTGATGTGCCAACTTTTATATTCAGACCCTGTAGCACAGTGGTTCCTAACAGGTCAGGTTAAGAGTCTGCATTTCATTTAATGCTACATGTGTTAAAATGAAAAAATAAGTTAAATTAGAAATAATATTTATCATTGATCACATTTGCTTTGTGGTTCCTTTGTTTATTTTAACTACTTCGTCTTGATTGAATCAACAGTCTCTTCCATAAAATTCGGGTATCACCAATGTAAGCATGTATAAGTTTTAATAAATGACATTACTTAAATGTTTGGTCTGTAAATGGTTTTCCAAATGCAAAAGAACAGCATGCAAATAGAGTGCATACCGTTAACCTCAGAAGTTTATAATTGGAATAATAACTGTCACCTTCAGTTACAAATGGGAGATTTTGCTAACTATTATACAATATATTTTCTTGTATTTTTCCCATTTAACCTATGTAGAAACACGTTTACCTGCAGATCATCAAAAGTGCAAATACAACTAATGTTGAATATAAGCAGTCAACTTCGCTGGTGATTAACCTCCAACTGTCCAAGTTAGTAGTATGACTTTAGAGAGTAGTCCAGTTGATCTTTTTTCTGTATTTATAACTTATAACTGGAGTCCAACTGGAATGCACTATTAATCGTAGCAAAGGCTGCCTCCCAGTGAACTCTGCCTAGTCATGTAGCTGCTACTGCAGTTTGATTGACATGCTGCATTGTTGTTGGTTTACAAAACTGCTGATTTCTGGAACAAAATGTTACATTTAAAAAAGTTATGTAGTTGTTTTTTTTTTCATGGACTATCATACCATATGTATGTAAGCTAAGAGAATGCTGGCTTATCTTTTTGTTTTGTTCTTGTTTTTACCCAACACATCGATCATTTTCGTTGTTTAAAATTAAAAACGTTTCCTATGCAGTTGCACTAATGTCTTTAATTAGCATGTGTCAGAAGATTTTGTTGTTTCAGCTAACCGATGTACATTCAATTCTGCTCTGACTTCATACTTTGAGTTTCTGAGAGGCTTGGTTAGACATATTTAAGTATTTTTTATGTGTGCTTTTCCTCCTCTGTGTCCCCTTGCTACCCAGGTGCAAGGTAAAATGTAAAATTTGATTGATTTGTGTTTAGCATTGAAGAACACTGTCACAAACATTTTTTTAACCTCATTTTGCTGTTTTTGATGACAGATCTGCAAAAAGTAGTTTTCTGCACCTGATTCTGTTTTTTTTTCTGAAGTTTAAATATAGACTGCTTGAAATCAAAGCCTGAGTTCAGTTGTACATTTTTACTAGCTTGTAATTATCAATGCATTTGCATAGTTCTCCCTCAGCAGGCCAGAATATCATTAAACCAGTTGAGGAAAAAAAATCCACTCACCTGCTGATGGATATAGATCAAGAATTTCTATGAGAATCTTGCTGCTTCAAGTCTTTGTGTGCAAACAAGAAGCCAAATGCTGACCACTGTCCAATTCTTTAGGCTCTGAGGCATGACAGATGGACATAGATGTGGTCAAAAGACTGAGTATCCAGCATCTCTCAACAAAACTGAAGCTGGAAGGGAAAGAGGCAACAAGGCCATCAATGATTATTGATGGTGTTAGCAATGTCTTCTGCAAAGTTAATTTTCACTTCTGTGATGGTCCAGCAGAGATTTTTGAGCAAGATATGCTGTCTGAGTATCTTAATGACGACCTAAAGAGAATATTTTGGAGCTTTTTGGATGTTTTTTAATTAGATTTTCATATTTACCATTTTATGGACTCATGCCACAAGAGGGCGTAGGTGATTCATCTCTATTTCACATCGAGACCAAATAGGACTGTTTCTTGGAGCTGTGTTTTTATTTATTTATTTATTTATTTATTCATTCATTCATTCATTTTGCGTGAAGTCATTTTTGTATAAACAGTGTTAGTAACAGAACTTAAACACCTGCCTGAAAAGGTTTGCTTTTAAACTCGAGAACACTCTGAACTGCTCTCAGGTCTAAATATGGGTTTTCAAGATTCAATAGTGTCAAAAAAAGGCAAAAAAGGGTATTCCTCCAACACCTGGAGGATTTAATATACTTCTGCCAACAAAAGCCATACTAAAGGTGCTGCAAAGGGAGGGAAGCACGCAAAAGATAAATTGAGCTGAAATAGAAAAGTGGGCTAAACATTCATAAAGCATACAACCAGAATCTAGAAATGAGGGGAGTAAAACTGCAGGTTCTCAGAGAAAGGAGCTAAATCAGATTTAGCTTAATGTTGAAAAACTGAACAAGAAAACATATTTCACATTTTCTTTTTTTTTCAGGATAGGGAGAAATATCTCCTTCCAAATAAAAGACTTGAATGGAAAAATAAATGATGTGTAATTCAGTCGTAACAGTAGTTTTATTAGGGGCAGTATTACATATTTCCAGGCATGTAGTGCCATTTTAGAGCATAATCAAGAAACTATGTTTCCACTGATTATTATCAAATGCTGCATATATCAGAAATGACTTTTAAAAATTTTGACTTTGTAAATTAATGTTTGAAATTGGGCCTCTATCTGTTTAAAATATCCTGCTCTTTCTGGAACTCTCCCCTAATGAAGTCATTACAACATCCCTGCTCTATTAACCCTTTAACAAAGTTTTTACCAGCATTGCACTGAGAAGTATACACCACCAGGTGTTTTCTAATTGTGGCTGGCTAGTCTGAAGGAGCCGAGTGAAGGAGTTACAGGGGTAGAGTGCTCTGTGAGGTGTCATCTTTTGAAGAGGGAATAACATTATAGGATGATTTGAAGCTCAAAAAGGTATATTTTATTAAGTATTGTCCCTTTTACAGCCAACTTCTTTAGCAATGGCCAAAAACACAACACCTCACTATACAATACACAGCACACATAGCTTCGTCAAAAGAAGCAAAATAAAAAACAAAACAGCCCCATAGAGGACCCATGGACAGTGCATTATTGCCTCAGATGTGATGTCCATAATTTTTATTGGCTACCAGCCAAACTCCAACAGATGAGCAACTTGACGACTCTGACCTGAGGAGGTGACATGTATTATTTACTCATTGGCAGAGTAACACGATCCCTGTGTCATCAACCAGTAGCAGGCAGGTGAAGGAGGAATGAAAGCACAACCCACCTGGACTGGTGTGGCCATGAATGAATTTTATTTGCATTAGTGATGTTGTCTTTGTTCACACCCACTGAGTTTCCAGCAGGTGATGTGCTCCGAGGCGACTGCTGGCCACATGTTACAGGAAAGGCAGAGTGCTGTAAAGAAAACAGAACAAGAAGCAGACTGATGTGAGTCTGATATGAAGCTGCTGCATGCAGGAGTCTGATCGGATCAGGTGTGACTCGCAGAAGAAACCCAAACCATCTGGGTCCAAGGATAAACCTCTCTCTTTGGACACAACTGGTAAGATTTAGTCTCTGTCTGCTTTATAACATGGCTTTAGACTTTTAGATTGATGCAGAAAAAGCAACAAGAAATCTGGTTTGTTTTTAATTTTGTAGAATATTCTGAAATTCCAACACACCAGAAAATCATGTGACGTAGCAAAATTACTTCCCAAACATGTTAATTTCTGTAACTTTATAGTTTTTCTCACTGGGCATCTCTTGACTGAATAAAGTTGTTTTTCTGTCTGTATCTGTGTGACCTGTGTGCTTGAAATCTGGCCTTAGGCTGAATAACCAGATCAGCAAGTCAAACCATTTGATTATTTGCAAATTTCATTCCACAGAGATCAGTTTCCCTAAACTCATGTAACTTATGTATGATGTAGTCACTAAGTTGGAGTAAAAACTAAATAACATAAACACATAGACTTTACTATGTTCAATGAGATCAGGTAGTTTTCAGTGGAGTTAAGAGAGGACCCCAATTTATTTATATTTATGTTCAAAACTAAATAAATTGAAACTAAACATGTTGAGACTGGAAGCAAAGTTCTAAACAATATACTGTGTTTTATTTCTTCTAATGTCAGGCTGCTTTCATTTGCCTTTTTTTTTATTTTTAAATTCTTTCATTTGTATTGTTCAGCCTGATGGGTGGAGCACAAAATTACCTTTTACCTTTGAAAAGGCAACAGCACAATAAGAGACTGAAAGAGCTGCATTCATTGGACGGTGTTTGGGAGCTAAAATAAATGGTTGATTATTCTTTGAAATGATCTGGATCCCGGAAACTTACATAGTTTCCATTGAAACAGTGCTGCACACATGACAAGAACAACTGATTCTACTGCTCAGCTTACCTAGAAATGGAATTAGACCAGAGAATACTTATGGTGCGTTCACACTGCAGCCTGAAGTGACCCAATTCCGATTTTTTGGGCAATTCAGATTTTTTTTGCTGGGGCCGTTCACACTGCCAGTAAATGCGACCTGTATGCGTTCTGCAGTGTGAACGGGCAAACGACCTGAAAGTGTCCTGCATGCCCACTAGAGGGCGCAATAGCGTCAGCGTTCTAAGTGTTCTGCCAACTGCCATAAAAAGAAGAAGTGCTCAGTGTTTGCGGAAGTAAACATGGAGGCTAACGGTGAACCTTAGCTTACATATTTGAAGTTGTTGTCCGGCCGGAGCAACATATTAACAACTTAATCCTCATATAATCCGTCATGGTTGTTGTTTTTCTTCCCGCTTGCGTGTATCAGGACGCAGAATAGTGAGATTTGTTGAGAAACGGTGACGTTCAGTTTGGATGAATGCGACCTGGACGTTAGGTCGCATTTGATCGGATATGGGTCACATTTGAAAAAGAATCCGACCTGTGCTGTTCACACTGCCATGAAAAGATTGGATACAGGTCACATTATGTCAAAAAATCGGAATTGGGTCACTTCAGGCTGCAGTGTGAATGCACCCTTACTAACCCTGAACAGGAGCACTTAGTTTACATACTTTAGATCAACATTTGATTAGTTTTCTTTTGCTCTCTTTCCTCTTTTTCTTGCCCTTGGTTTGTCATTTTCTTTGTATTTCCTTTTAATTCATGTAAAGCACTTTGAATTGCTTTGTTGCTGAAACTGTGTTATATAAATAAAATTACCTTACCTATAATTGTGAAATCCACCAGTTTGGTTATCAATTCATGATAATTTTTTTTCAAAGACTCAGACTTTGGATGTTTCAGGACTCAAAGTCTCAGTGGGTGATCAACATCAAACTGTTAATTAAAAAATATGTTCATAGTTTTCTGTGTGGTACAGAAGACCAAGAGAATAGCAAGAGGGATGTCTAGGTGTGGAGATTTTATCACCTGGAGCTTACGGTTGATAAGCTTTTTTTTTTTCTTCTTTTTTTAACCTTTTTTTGATGAGGTAAAAACAATGTATACCCTCATCCAGCAAGATAAAACTATCTCTATCATCTCTCTAATCTGCTTCTATTCATAAAGATCTGCATACATTTGCACCCAGAAAGACAAGCTCCTCTTCTGATTCTTTTGTGAATCACAAATCAAGATGACGTGATTTAACCAAAACGAGAGGCATTGAGGTGAACTCTTCACGGTCACAACATTGTTATGAGGAAATGAGAGGTAAACATCCCCCTTTCTAAAGGGGTTAACAGATTTGTTCTGTTTTCAAATATTAAACTTCCTTAGAAGAAGGAATTTTGCCACACAACAAACACATCTTGTATTGGTATAGTCATGAAATGATGATTGCTGTACCTCACCAGTCCTGCTGTATTTTTCATAGTTTGTCTTGCAAACATTTTCATATTTTTGCATCACAAATTTGTGTTGCGCGGCTGGCTCCCACCTACACAAGTCGGAAATGAGATTATCTCACATGGGAGCTCAGATAAACAACCACTTTAATCTGAACTCTAAAATCCTGACCGTAAGAGTTTTGTGAAGGTGGTATACTGTAATTCCTTCGGCTGCAAAATTAGATTAAATCATATCTCCTCCACTACCATGTTTGACAGTTGGTATGATGTGTTTTTACTGATGTGCTGTGTTTTCCGTTCTTCAGACATGGAACTGTGGAATATGGTCAAACGTCTACTTTGCTCTCATCTTAACCAAAGTTTAGATGAGACCAAGCATGACTTTTTTGGAAGGGTGGAAGTCATCAACTTTCAACCTTCCAAAAAAGTCAGACTTGTTCAGGTGTTTTTTTTTTCTGTCATGAGCCTAAACCTTTTTGGAGGTATAGGTTTTATACATTATTTTTTCTGAAGCAATTAAATATATTAAACTGTCATCCCTGTATATCTCTTGGTTACATTTTAGGCAACAGCAAAAGAATAAAGAATGATTTTTTTTTCTCAAAAAGTTTAAGGACTGAAATTGGGTTTTAGTGCTATATATCATCAAAACAAACTGGGATATATTCAAAAATTAATTTAGAAATACTGCTTATTTCATAAATGTAAGCTCCCTCAGGTTGGGAGAGCATGACATTGGATTACTTCTAGCTTGTCTAAACATGCTACTTTGGCAATAGTTCTGAAAAAGCATCTAAGTGAAGACTTTTCCTGCCTAACAGTTTTATGACGGTGATGGGATGCTAACAGCTCAGTTGTCAAGCAGTGGAGACAATATTTTACACTGACATGTCCACCATCAGTTGTTAGCACTGCTAATCCACCTGGTTTACTTTTGCTGCTCCACTTTGAATCTCTGTCTGGTTGTAGAGAGCTAAAGAGAGATGTTGGAGTAGGGGATTTGAGCCTTTGCTCCTTGGTCCTGCGCTAATTCATGTTGCCTCCTTTTCAAAGGCATCATGCTATTATTTGAATTTTTTAGTTACTAATCAGGTGCTTCCAGTTGTAAAAGTACCTTATTGTCATGGTTGTGCATCATGATAATTGTGCAAAAGTAACAAAGTGAGACAAAAAAACATAATTTTTGACTGGACAGCATCCAAAACCAGAGGAAATAACAGATCAAATATCCAATGCCTTGGCCAAAAAATTTTATTGCAAGCTACCCCAAGATGCTCCCACTATTCTAGAATATGTAATCAACTGATCATTGAATGTGACTAGTAGTACAGGTTCATTTTTAGGTTAATCTTTGTTTTTTGTTTTTTTAAGTCCTGATTCATGAAATCCAAAAATTTAAAAGGGTGTACTACTTTTATCATGATTGCATTTATGATTCAACAATATTAATACTTTATGGCTGCTTTGTGTTATTTAGACTCTAACTCGATTGTTTATGTCCTGACAGGAGACAAGTGAACAATGAATTGGGGATTTTTGGAGAAGATTCTGAGTGGAGTGAACAAGTACTCCACTTCGATTGGCCGGATTTGGCTCTCTGTGGTCTTCCTGTTCAGGATTCTGGTATATGTGGCCGTGGCTGAGCAGGTCTGGAAGGACGAGCAAAAGGACTTTGTGTGCAACACACTGCAGCCCGGCTGCAAGAATGCCTGCTTCGACCACTTCTTCCCCATATCTCAGATCCGTCTTTGGGCTCTACAGCTCATCATGGTGTCCACACCATCCCTAATGGTGGCCCTTCATGTGGGCTACAGGGAGCACCGGGAGGCCAAGCACAAGAGAAAGTTCTACAAGGACAAAGGCAGCATTGATGGTGGTCTTTTCTGCACCTATGTCATCAGCTTGATCTTTAAGACGGGCTTTGAAGTGGGGTTCTTGCTGGCTTTTTACTACTTGTACAATGGTTTTGGGGTGCCCATCCTGATGCGGTGCACACAGGAACCCTGCCCCAACACTGTGGACTGCTACATAGCCCGAGCCATGGAGAAGAAGATCTTCCTCTACATCATGGTCTGCACCTCCATCTTGTGTATAGCTCTCAACTTGTCAGAACTCCTTTACATTGTTTGGAAGCAGCTGTGGAGACACTTCAGCAGGCGGTATGTTCCTGTGGAGCAACAGATTTTGAAAAACAGCCAGCTTCATGTTTCAGATGACAAAGGATTCACATCATCTGAGCAGCTTGAAAACACAAAGGTCTGCACACCAGAACCCGCAGCTGATGCAGTTGAAAAACCCGCCAGTCCAGTTCTGCAGAGCTGAGAACAACCTGGCCCCCTGGTCACAAAGACAAATGCAGTATCTTTTCGGCCTAAAATATAATTGACAATATTTTTTTTTAAAACATATAATTGAAAAAATATATACCTTCAGAGAATCATTGAAACTTGTTAAAGTATCTGTTGAATTGTTGACGTGTTGAATGGAAGTATGTTACACAGCAACATACCTGACTCTTACAGATAACATCCTTTTTTTGTTCCAACTTGCTTGTGTGATGGTACACTGCTCAGTAACTTTTTGCTTTTGTTTTTTCAGATTTATTTATATCTATTTCAGCAAAATGTGTTGTGTCTAGTTTATTTGTTTGAAAACTCTTGGTTGGTTCTTCCAGCACCACCAAACAAACAGCCCAGAAACAGGTAACTTTAGAGATTAAATTTTTCATTGCTCAGGGCCTCAAGGCAGCTTTTTCTATCATTGATTGTTAATTTCTTTTT
Source organism: Poecilia latipinna (assembly GCF_001443285.1). Lineage (NCBI taxonomy): Eukaryota > Metazoa > Chordata > Actinopteri > Cyprinodontiformes > Poeciliidae > Poecilia > Poecilia latipinna. Next base: position 13,571 of record NW_015117355.1, read on the forward strand.
CAGTGTTCTAGTATTATTTAGATTTAAAAGGTACTTTTATTA
>NW_015117356.1:0-1148 GCF_001443285.1 Poecilia latipinna
TGAGCCTGTAAACAGTAGCAAATAAAGCTCGCTCATTGTTAATGTTTTTGTTTATGACATCTGCAAAGAAACCCTCTCTTGTATGTTTTAGGGTTGAGTGATAATTACGTCGTCTTGCCTTATAGATTTCATAATAAACGTGGAGTTGGGTTCATGATAGCAGTGTTAATGGTGTTAGCAATGTTACCAGCTGCTTCTGTCAGTTAGACCTCAGACTGAGCCAAACTGGGCCTGCTGGTCTTTTGCTGGTCAGTCTGAACCCGCCCAGTAGCTCCAGTAGAACCTCTTCCATGATGTTGCCAACATCTGTAGCTTTACGTTTCTTGTTCAGAGGAGACGCTCTGCGTTACAGATGGAATCACATTTTTTGTGCTCAGACGATGCTGTGATTTGTAGAGAGAGCAGCTGCTCTTCTCCAATCGCGTTGATCCAAGCAGATTTTCGGCCGTGTTCTGAGGTTATCTAGCAACGGGTTGGGTCGGTCCACTGGGGTCCCGTTCTGATTCTGTTTGGCTCTGGCCTCAGGAACATTTTGCTCCCTGAACCTGCTGATGTTTAAATGTCACAGAAATATTCGGATTTAAGAAGGCACTGCAGCTTACAAGCCACATCAGACACTTTGACCTTTGACCTTGGCTGAGACCATCAGTTGGTTTCCACTCTTTCTTCACTTCCCTCCTCCGTTTGCCTGCAGCAGCAGAAAGCCAGCGAGGCGACAGTGTGTGGGTTTCTCTTCTCACTGCGTCACCAGATGAACGGCTGGAAAATTCTCTGCAGCTGCAGAAGAAAAAAATGTGGTGAAACAGGCGATCCCCAAACATCAGCACCCAACAGAACCGGGCCAACAGAACCGGGCCATCAGAACCGGGCCATCAGAACCGGACCAACAGAACCGGACCATCAGAACCGGGCCAACAGAACCGGACCATCAGAACCAGGCCAATGGAAATGGGCCAACGACCTCTGGTCTAACCTAAAATATGCTGTGTACTTAAAAAAAACCTAAATGTGTGTAAAACAGGAAAAGTTTAGTGCATTTTTTTGTCACACAAATGTTCAGGAACCTTCGTATTTGCTTGTTTCTGGTACGCCCGTAAATCTGGTGCACAAGCTACAAACGGAGAAGCAGCGTCTCTGTTCAACAAGGA
>NW_015117356.1:4222-19140 GCF_001443285.1 Poecilia latipinna
CAGAACCAGGCCAATGGAAATGGGCCAACGACCTCTGGTCTAACCTAAAATATGCTGTGTACTTAAAAAAAACCTAAATGTGTGTAAAACAGGAAAAGTTTAGTGCATTTTTTTGTCACACAAATGTTCAGGAACCTTCGTATTTGCTTGTTTCTGGTACGCCCGTAAATCTGGTGCACAAGCTACAAACGGAGAAGCAGCGTCTCTGTTCAACAAGGAGTTAAATTCTGCTTCATAACCATCTGACTGGAAAACACTTGATGAGTTCAACTTGTGCTGATAGCAGTTAGCCTAGCAGAAAGCTATGCTAGCCTAAAATAGCATCTATTTTGGCTAGCAGCTAACGCTAATGTCAGATTCATTTGTGAAGAAGCTCCATGAACAAGCAGAGAAGCTCTGGAAAGATGAACAATAGAAAAACATTTTGCTCCAATTTGATAAACAGATTAAAAACAATAAATATCTCATTAACCTTTAACTGTGCTAAACCAACCATTTGGTTTAGCACATTTTGGGTCACTATATCTAAGCTAAGCTAGGAGTGCCTAACTTAGCTTAACCTGATTGAGCCATCTCTGCCGCTTGCTTGAAGTACGAAATGCTAAAGAAATGAACTAGAGGGCACTGTTTCTTTAAATAGTATTCTTCTTCTTCCCCTCTCCAACCAGGAAGTCAGAAACACAAAACTCTGTCATAAATATCGACTGGTTGTGGTAAAACTTTGTTTTCTGGCATATGATAGTGTTATAGACCTTATTAAACAGAATTATGTTACTTGATACCACCTAAAAAGCAAAATTAAAGGTCTAATAATTTTTTAAAAATACACTTGACCAAACGGTTGTTTTGTCACTTCATGGTAAATGTAGCAAATTAAGCTAATGTAGTTAACATTAATTTTTTTTGGTATAAAATCAAAAGTCATTTTCATCTATTGGTGTAAATATGAAACAACAAGTGTTATTACAGTGTTATGCACTAAGAATAATTATAACATTATCTTACAAAATAATTTTTGTGACTTTCTGAGTTGATATTAGCAAATATGGTAAAATTTTAGAATAATTGTGGGGAAATCATAATTTTCACAACTACAAACTAATTTTAACTTCTCAACCACCACTTCATGGACGCTAAATCCATCTATGGTGCGAGGCCACGCAGTCTTCTTGCCCTTGTACCAGAAAATCCTCAAGAATCTGATGGTGATCTGAGCGATGATGACCAAGTAGAAGATCCTGTTTATCAGCCCACACAAGCAGATGATACTGGAGACTTCTCTTTTGAATCCCTGGATGAAGAGGAGGTCCCTCAAAAAGCAGATCTTCTACACAGCCACCTCGTAAAAAGAGCATGAAAGGGAAACACGCACTAAAAACTGTTCCCTTGGAGCAGCCAAATGACAACGCCGACCCAAGTTACACCTCAGGCCCCAACGAAAGCACAAGAAGAATCTGGAAGCAGGAAGACGTTGGTGAGTTCCAGGTTCTTAATTCAAGATTTGAACCCCCTGAAGTTGTGCCCTCACCCTTCCAGTATTTCAAAATGCTCTTCACTAATGAGACGATTGGTGCGATATGTTCAATTTGTACTCTGCTCAAGAGTTGGGAGATCCAGTCAAGACTAGCCCTGAAGAACTAGAGCATTTCCTAGAGATCCTTCTTTTTATGGTGCTTTCAGTTTCCTGTCACTGGAGGACGACTGGCAGCATGAATCACGCTTCCACCTGATCGCTGACACTGACTGAAGACGGGACAATTAAAAATGCAATATTTCTTTGTTCAACGCAATGTTTTCCTTGGTTGAAATTAAAAGCAGTGTTTTGTGGCATTTTGACAGAAATAAACTGTAACCAATGCCCCACACATTTTTTGTTGTTGATTTCTTTATAAATTACCATTTTATTTAAATTTATCTACTGTACTTGGTATTTTTATTAGGTCATGTACTTAAACCATTAAGTGACATCTCAACCGTTTGGTAGAGATCAATATTCCAAAAACCACAGGGTCTGTTGAAAAACAAAATATTGATTGTGTTTATAATCACCCTAAAAGAAATGCAAAGAAAAAACTTTCACAGGTTTTTTTCTTGGTGTGGTTGTCAAAGGGTTAAAACTATAAATATCTCATTAAAACTATAAATATCTCATTAAAACTATAAATATCTCATTAATACCTTTATGGTCAGTAATTTAGCATCAAAAAATGGTTTTAAATTGAAAAGCCTAAAGCTGCAAATTATCTCATTTTGAGGCAACTAATCCAGACATGGCAACTGGAAGATGATTATAAAAACACAATAACAAGCTTAATAGTTTACATGATTAGGAAATATGATCCATGGGGTCTACAGTGTAACAAACTCGTCGTTATCGGAGGATCTGAAGGATTTCTGTTTTTATGCAGCTTAGAGCTGTGATGACAGGTTTTGCTCTCTGAAGGCTCTTTGTGTTTAAAACTGGAAGCAGATGAAGCTTTTAATGAACTTTGGAGGATTAACAGCTGAACAAAAAGCTAAACGAACTCCTTCAGTCCACGTTAGATGGATTATTCTCGTTTCTTTGTGTTTACGATGTTCCTGTGTTTTTTAGATCTGCTTCTGTTGGAAAGTCTGCTGGGGTCTGCGCCTGACTCACTCTGTTTCCTCCCAAACGCCTCCGCGGCCTGGAAACACCCCCAGACTCAAATCTCAACAACTCCAGATAGATCATTTTCACCTCAGAGAAGTTTATCAGCTGCTTTCTGCATCCTGAGCGGTTTAATTATTTATGCGGAGCGTCAGCGCCAGGATGACTTTCACAGCGTGAGACTCTTTTGTTTCTGCCTCAGAGATTTCAGACTCTGAAGGTCTGACACGCTGCTGGCATCCCCGATGATTAAAAACCAGTCGTAACGTTTGGTAGTTTCATTCTGAGAAACTGAAAAACTAGAGTGCAGGTAATTCCCCTCCTGCTTTCGGCTTCATTTCATGATTTCATTTGATTTTCCACTCAAAACCAACTGGTGACATTGTTCTACAATAATAGAAAACACAACAGATGAAGGTGGATTAATGAACATAACATCAAAGGCAGGAAGTGGACTACAGCGCAGGGCATTCTGGGTAAATCCAACCAAAGCTAACGTGCTAGCCTAGCGCTAGCAGCAGAAATGGCTCCTGGTCCTTAGCCTAAAGAGAAATCCTCCAACGCTAAAATCCTCCATCTTGTTTCCATCTGGTGAAGAAGGAAGTTGCTCTCAGTGTCTTCAGAGGTTTTTGTGTCGTTTCCTTCAGTGGTTCTTGGTGCAGCGCCCCCACAGGCCAGGAGGGGAACAGGTTGGTTTGACTCAGAGCAGCTGGAGGTGGAGCAGATGTTCTGGGTCCAGTAGAACTGGGTTGACCGGACCATCAGGTTCTGTATTTTAGGAAAATGAAAAATTCAGTCAGAATGGAGTGAGAGCCTCCATGAACATCAGCGTTCCAATCTCTGCACACTTTGACTAGGCCATTCTAACACATTTAATCTAAACTTTCCCCTGTAGCTCAGGATGTATGTTTACATCCATCCACAAAGTATGATGCTGCCATCACCATGCATCACTGTGTGTTCAGACTTTAGCCAACTTCTTCAACTTCTTGAAGATTCATTTTAAGTGTTATAAATTAAATTATACTTAAAAAAGAATAATTAATAAAAACTGGCACTTGGAACAATTAGTTCATTTGATATATTTTTTAAAATAATGAACTAACAGACTCTGTCGCTCTGATATTCCTTTTGTACAGATTATTATTATTATTACTGTTGTTATTGTTGATTGTGTTTTAGATGTGATTTCAACACTTTAAGAGCCATAAATGTGGATTTTTCTGTGGGTTGGGGCTGTTTCTGCTCAGTAACTTCAGGATTTACTGGATCTTTTTTTAGCTGCCGTTCGTCACATTTTCAGCCGTTTGTGTGTCTGTGGCTCAGATGCTGGGCGTGATAACGAAACAACAGCTCAGTTCTGCTAAACACCCACAGCCTCATCTGCATGTCCTTCATGGTTCACCTGGGGTTTTCTGGAGGCTGCAGTTTTTCCCCCTGGATGGTAACAGGAACGCTTTCATGTCTGATCTGAAGGTGGAAATTTACCCCATCGCTTTCTGGGTTTTCTATTCTAAGATCAGAGCCTGTAAATGTTTTATGTCTGAAGCTGCAATATAACTGATAACAGGTAATTTGAGCTTTCCAACAATGTTGAAATGCAAACAATATTCATTAATAATCAAATGTTGCAAATAGGGGTGGGCATTTATTACATCATTTATCATTTAGCAAGAATTTTGCTTTGTCACCAAAAACTCCTTGGTTGGTGGTTTTAACATTCTGTCCAGATCATCTCTGCTTTCCGAAAACAGCGGAAATGTTTCAATAAAATACTGCAAAAAACCCTAAATCCTACCAACTGGTTTTGTCTTCTAGAGCAAATGTCTCAGGTCACTTCAAATAAGACTAAACTAAGTCACAGCAAGATGTAGCATCTGGTTTTAGATCAATAATTCATTGATATTGATTAAAAAACTCTGGTTCCTCTGGCAGATTATGTCATTTGCCATTTATGGCGTTATAAGTGAACATAGTAAGAGTTTGTGGTTTTGCAGTGTATTGACTCATTCCTGTAAAACAGAACCTCAGTTCAACCGAAGCAAAGTTTCAGTCAGATTCAGCTTTCAGTTCTTCTCTCCTGATTATTTCTCTCTGAGGACAAACTCCTCGTTTCTGAGCAAAAAGAGGCTGCCAGAGGGGTCCAGGCTGGGTCCTGGGGGCCCGGCATCCTGCATGTTTTATTCTCTCCCTGGTTTTACACACCTGCATCAAATGACGGCTCATCAGAGGCCTCAGCAGAACCCTGACCTGATGAGGAGGTTGTTACTACCACCAGGGAGAGAATAAAACATGCAGGATGCCGGGCCCCCAGGACCCACTCTGGACCCCTGATTTAAGTGAACTTAGATATTTGCACTAGAAACAAAACAAGGATACTTGGTAACACGTTGTGGTTTTGCATAAAATGTTTTGATGAGTTTATAGACCAGAAAACTATTTTTGGGTTAAATCCTTGTTAAGGAAAGCAGCTTGATGCTAAATATTCCTGCTTTAGAGTTTAAATCCTGTAGTGATGATGAGGAGGAGGAGGAGCAGCGTTTCTCTTCATCTCAGTCTCACTCTGACTGGGACTTTCACCCTGCAGGTCTTCACCGACCAATCACATCGTCCCAGCAGGCGCTGCCTCATCACCCATTGGCTGCTTGGTCATTTCAAATAAAGTAAACTGGTTTCACATTCTGTCATTCAGCAAAAGGTTTCTGTGAGTCTGCAGATAAAAAGCGACGCTCGTCTTTATTCACCATATTTCATGTTTTTCACTTCCTGTTTCCTGTGAAACCTCAGATGCTCCATTTTATGGAAATTATAAAGTCATTATAAAGTCATCGCCGTGCGGAGGCGGATATTAAATCACATGTAGAAAGTGTTTTATTGGGGGCGTCGTTGTCTGTAGATGTGTTTCGTTAGCTTGTATGTTTATCAAACTCTTGGTAGCGATGCATGAAAATAAAAATGATTCTCACAGGAGGAACCCTCCATCAGAACCGGCACCAGAACCAGAACCGGCGGCGTGGAGGTCAGAGACGGAGCAGAAGATCTGAACCAGGAGAACTTTCTACGTTAGAAAACAATGAGAGGAGAATCATTTAATCAATTATTGACTTGAATTAAACTCCTATATCAAGATAAAAATTTACTTCTAAGTTTCGAGTGAAATAAAATATTTTCAACAGAAACAAAACCAGAAATATTTGGTAAGATTTTGCAGTGTGTTTGGATGAAGTATCTTTGTCCCATTGACAAATGTTTCTTTCTGAAAATATTTTTAAAGAATAAATCACCAGGAAGGCGAACTAGAAAGGTGAGAGTTAAAGTGGGAAAGTTTAATTTCTGCATGAGGAAACAATCAGCTGTGGATAATAAACATAATAAATACAGTTTCTGTGCGAACGCAGCCAGTTGGAGCCGAGCTCCAACCGTCGGCTGCATTGCAGGCGGACAACGGCCGTGTGGATGCAGGAGCATAAACAAAGCCCGCCGCCTTCTGCTCACATGCAAATAAAAACCAAATACTGCGCTGCTGCGTCGGCCGATTTGAATACCGGTCCGTCTTGAGCAATCCTGAGGAATGTTCCCAACAAAAACGGAGTTGAGAAATCTCTGCAACGCTTGCTGTTGCTTTACAGTTGCTGGGGAAACTTCCCAGGGATTTTCCAGGTCCTGGAAAAGGTTTTCTTCTTAGAGGGGACCAATTATGCAAAACTCACAATTTGCGCGTTTTTGTTCCATTTGGGTTTGAATTGTCCTTTTTACAGCCTGTTTACTCCGATCAGACTGAAATCTCCCTCTGGGATTAATAAAGAACATTCTAACTAAATTATTTAATTATGTCAATAGCAATCATTTCATCTCTAAGTGATAGCATTGTTAGCAGTGCTGGTGCTGTTAGCCGTGTTAGGGTTGTTAGCAGTATTAGCAGTGTTAGCATTGTTAGCAGTGCTGGTGCTGTTAGCCGTGTTAGCGTTGTTAGCAGTACTAGCAGTGTAGCTCTTCGGTAAACTCGGTTCTCATTCGACACGAGGCCAGGTTTCACCTCTGAAGGTTCTTACTTTGGAAAAATGCCAGTCAGGATGTTTTTCTAGCGTTACAAGAAAACATCTGCTGTGGAAGATTTCTGATGTCGGTGTGTTTTTTCCTCACGTTGATTCTTCAGGGAACGCCGTCCAGTTTGCAGATTAGCGGCGCGGCTAGAAGCTGATCCTCTGGTGAGACGCTCAGATCCATGCAGAAAGAAAACTGATGACAGTATTTAGTTTAACAGCTGACCAAAGCTCAATTATAGGAGGAAATGTACAAATTCAGTATTTTTGGAGATTTTAATTTTAATTTTAATACTTGCTGAGCTTGGATGTGGTTTGACTTTCTGTTTCAGTTTAAATGATTTCTGTTTGTTTCATGTCATTCATGTTTGAATATTCTGGTTTTGCTTTTTCTGACTGAATCAACTGATTCTGCTTCTGCTACCAGGAAATCCTCATTTTTATTTAATTTTTTAAAGCACTCCATTAGTAGTAACTTAACATTAAATTAGAAATATTGCAGCATAATGTTGGATGCAGGAACAAAGAACAAAGTTAAACTGCTTTTAAAATGTCTGACCAGGATTTTAGGGAAAATAAATGGCTTATTGCTAATAAATAAATTAATATTGGGAAAATCAAACAAATATACAGATCAGCAAAGTTTATGAGTTGGTCACAAACATCCGAGTTATTTCATTTGAGACCAAACTGTCCATGAAAACAGTAAAATGTTCTGATTTCCAACCCAAAAGCTCCGAGGTGACAGAAAAAATTAAACTGATTCTGTAAGAAGAGCCAGGATGTAAAAACACGACGGGAAAATTAGAAACCATTCCAGGTTTCAGACCGAAGCCAAACGGTCAAACTGTTTTAGAAACGAAACGATTCACTGGGAGCCCGACTGCAACGCTTTCAGGGGAAGTGTGTGTGTGTGTCTGTGTGTGTCTGTGTGTGTGTGTATAGCAGCCTCCATTCAGAGCCGATGGAGATGAACGAGTCTTTCTGCTCTGATTTGTTCCTATAACGATGGCGGCCATGTTTTTGTTGTCTTAGCTCATCAACCAGCAGCTAAGCTGGTTCTGGTTCTGGTTCTGGTTCTGGATCTGACTGGTCCGTTACTTCACTTCCTCGCTGCCCGCGGACTTTCCAGGGTCTGATAGATGTGAAAATCTTCAACTGTCCGTCGGTCGGTTCGCTTCAGAAGTTTAATTCTGAAGTGTTTGGGTGAATTCATGAAGCTGAGGAACATCCAAACGTCCCAGTTGTCTCCAGGCTGCTGCCTTCGTGTGTGAATGACCTTTGACCCTGAAAGCCCACTGCATTGAAACCTGGCAGACTGGTTAGTTTTGGTTTCATTGCTGACGCTGCTCCAGTGAAATGAAGCGGTTCCTCTGATGAAGGCCTAAAGCCTGAGGAGATTAGCGGAGCGTTGGGGGAACCTTCATGTTGCTGCCTGTCAGCAGCTCTGCAGGAACATGCAGCTCAAAATGACATTTATGTGAATAATAATATATTTTAGTTCCCAAAATGTTGATTGTTTTCATTTTTAATGAATTAAAACTCAAAAATGTCTTCAAGCGTTTATGTCAACAAGTTGATTAATTATGAACAAAAAAATCAATTTATTGATGTGAAATTCTAAAAACCCTAAAAGTGAATTTAGTCTGTTTCCCTCTTAATGGTCCAGTAGACCCGGTTCTATCAGAACCAAAACTTCAACATCAACATTCAGATTTTATCACCTCAGTTCGTCCCTGAAGAAACTTTTGGACAAAACATTAAAGTTTTTTTTGGCTCTAATTGCCTTTAATTGAAAGTAGTTTGACAGGAGAGACGTGGCAAATGTCACCTGGCCGGGAATTGAGCCTGCGACCACTGGCACGAGGACCAGGGCCTCAACATGTGGGTCGTGCTTTGCCCCTGCGCCGGTACAGCACCCCAAAACATTAAAGTTTTTCCAGAACCAAGAGAAGAAGTCAGGTCCTGGAATCGTTTGGGATCCAGTTGGTTCTGGTCTTCGGTCCAGGACTTCATCCTGCTGTCAGAACCTAAAGCAAACCTGCTAGCCAAGCTCTGTGCTGTTAGCTGAGCCATGCTAACATAGCTCTGTGTTGCTAACAGGCTGCAGCAGCTGGAATCTGAACTTGCTCAGACTCGGTTTCCTTAGCTACAGACTACTGTTGGCTTCCATAGCATTTAATGAATTAAGGAAAAGAAATACCAAGATATTCATATATTTAACTCTTCCCTGTACCTTTTACCACTTAACAACAGGTGAGTCAGTCAGCAGCAGCTCTAACCACCATACAGCATCAACCCTCTTCCTCCCCGTCCCAGTGAAAAAACTGAGCAACACTGTGTTCAATGACAAGCTAGTTAGCATCATTCCAGGGAATCCATAGGGATTTCTCTGTCTTTGCTCTTTTTACAATTACACAACAAAAACAATGTATTTGTTGCTGACAGAAAGTCAAACAATCTTTATTAAATGATAATAAAAAAACAGCCTCCTGTCTGGACTGCAGCCAGTCCACACAGTTTTACCTTAGCTTGCATTTAAATTACAGGTATCTGTTGCCCCCTGACCCGTCCTCTCCCAAGAGAAATTAAAGCTGCAGTAACTTTTATATAATTTTTTTTTCACAATATTTGTTAAAACTGTCATTGTGTTGTGACAGTATGGCATGAGATGTAATCTGTGAAAAATCTATTTCCTCTGCTTTCTCCCAGTGCTAGAAACAACCAGTCAGTGGCAGGAGAGTTTTAGTGCTGTCAATCACCATCTCATGTGGTGCTGCTCATCCTTCCTGCCCCTCGATTTATGCCGTGCTGCAGCTAGCATAGCACAGAGCTGTGCAGATTCAAACTGTGAATGCTCAGTTTAGTTAGCATAGCTACCAATGACGGCAGTTTCTTGTAATAATAAGTTGTTTTTCCACCATTAGCACATTTAGCAGTGAGTGAATGAGGATGATTGACAGCGCTAAGAGCGTCCTACTGGTTCTGATTGGTTGTTTTGGTCAGAACGGTGCATTACTTTAACCAGTAATAGTAATTCAGGAAGGAGATGGAGGGGATTGATTTTCACAGATTATCTGTCTCATAACAAACTGCTACGACATGGTGTTCGCTTTAACAAATATGGAGAAAACATATTTTTATTAAAGTTATGTACTGCAGCCTGAATAAAATGCAGCTACATGGCATTTTTAGAAGTCTGGATTGCTTTATGTGTATTTTGCACGTTGCTTTTGACTGTTGCTCATGGGGAGACATTTCAGTATCTAAAACGAATAGAAAAAATTTAAGCAACCTACTTGCATACTGGATGTGGACTGCTGGATGTTCAATTCATGAGCAGTAAATATTGTGCTAGTATCAGCATTGAACCAAAGAAAGCAAGGCAGATGCAGGCCTTTAAAATTGTGATACTTTTGACTTTTGATGAGCCAGACAGACTCAAGAAACTGTAACAGTAGCTGCACGGGGGGGGGAGGGGACTAATTTTTTTGTCTTGGGGCCCAAGATTCCTGGTGGCATCCCTTTTGAGTTTGTCTCTCCATAGAAAGTTCCTCAGGGCGCTTTACTTTCACCACTTTTATTTTCATACACAAATGAGTCAGAATAATGGCCGACACTTCATGACCTTTGCTGATGACGCCTCAGTGGCAACTGCAGTCTGCTGAGCTCATCATGTGAAACGGTTGTAAACGGCATCATGAGAAGCTTTGCTGTGATGACTTCCTGGAGGCAGAGGGTCAGAAAGAGGAGCTTCTTAAAGAGACAGAGGCCCTTATTTATAGCAACTGCAGGTAACAAAGTTAGCTAATTGTGCCTGAAATATACATGATGCTGCCCCTTTAAATGATTCTGCTGAACCAAAGTTCAAATGTCTGATTTTCATTGGATAGTTTTCAGTAAGTTTTTATTTATTATTACTTTTGTCAGTTTCAGGTTATTTTAGTGACCATTCTGGGTTTTTCTGTCGTTGACAGATATATTTATTAATACATGAATAGCTAAATATTATCAGCATAACAAAGAAATTTTATTCATAGCTTTGGATTTTTCCCCCCAAGTTGTTTAGAAAGGGAAGTGGATCAGACACTGAACCCTGTGGGACCCCAAATGTAACTCTGAAGATTTATCGTCAAATCAATGAACTGGAATCTGTTCAGCTTTTCTCTTTTCTGGAGAAAGTCACTAAGTTCATACCATCGACTCTTTGTGTTTATTTTTCTTCCTGTTAGCCAATCAGCAGCTCATTCTGAGCTGGGTTCTGAAATGGTTGGACTTCCTCGTAGTAAAGACATTTCATCTTCCAGATGAGTTTCCTACGTGTCGCCGGGGCGTAGCAATAGTGCAGAGGACATGTCAGAGATGCAGAGACCAGCCTGGTTTCCAGAAAGTCATCCAGGTTCAAACTCTAATTCAGTTCATCTGGATTTAGAGACAAATATTCATCAGGAACTGGGCCAAGTTCTGAACCCTGAGGGACTCCAAATGTAACTGCTGCATGAGGAGGATCGACCCTGAAACATGAAGTTGGATGTTAACATGTTGGAGCCTCAGAACCGGAACTCGGTCCGACTCGGATTGGGAAAGTGTGTGAAAGGTTGACGCTTTTAGATGTTGTAACTTTCGATTGGTGGTTAAAAAAGGGCGGCTCCGCACTTTGAAAGAATCCTACCTGTGTTCATGCAGCTGCTTTCACCTTCACACACACACACACACACACACACACACACACACACACACACACACCGAGAGTCCCATGGGAAACAGAGTGTGGGTGTTTGGCACATTTTCTTCTCTAGGTGTTATCTAACAGCACACAGAAAGCGAGTGTGTGTTTGTGTATTTAGCTTGGCTCATGTTCTTCTGTGGTTAAGGCGTGTCTCTACCTTTCACAATAAAAGGGTTATGGATGATTTAGGAACAAATAAAAGACCAAGATGGAGATTAATGACCAGTTAATGCAGGTTGTAAATCTTAGGAATATTTTCCCTGTACCTTCATATTTCTGGACTCCATTCTTATACAAACAGCAAGAAGTCGGTTCTTTATAACTAAATAAAGAATAAATATGACAATAAAGTCATAAAATTATGCAATTTTATTCTCATAGCTTATTTGCAGATTTCTAAATAATACAGCTTTTAGACAAACCTGATCATCATCTGACCAACAAGAATAAAGAAAATATCTCCAGTCAGAAGCTTCTTTGGATGTGCTGAAACACAGACAGCTGCAGCAGATCTTTCCTGGCATCAACATAAAAACTTCCCAGCATTTAATCTGATGTTAATAAAATCTGTTTTATGAACTCTGCGATAAGTAAGTGCACCCTGAGCCAGCTGATGTGCTGTGAAGTTAAACCGCAGGCCTTTAATCTGAAGGAAGTGGAAACTGTTTCCTGTCTCTGCAGCTCTAAACAACCTTTCATGTTTTTCACCAAACATCAAGATGAGATCTAGTTTGGCAGACGTGACTTAAATTCAGCAGCAAAAGTTAAAATCTTTTTAAATGTTTGAATATTTCTGGTTCAACTGAAACACAGTCTGGACTTTAAACATATGAATATGTTTTTAAATGATTTTATCTTCTGTGACATGAAGGAAACTTTAAAGTTGTGCAGAAATCCCAATCGATGTGAAACTTGTGACGATGGAATCTAATCGACTCGACTTTCCTTTAAACTTCGATGTTTTTCCTAGAAGCAGGCGGCGCCTTCGTCAGCAGGAAGTCACAGCGTGTGAGACCACAGACCACCGGAAAAAAACAGGTGAAGCTCAACTCGGTTTCCATGGTTACTACAACTTCCTGTGAGGCTCAAAACACTCGCAGGGGCTCTGCAGCACAAACAGGTCTGGCAGGAAGAGACAAGAGGAGAAATTAATTTATTTATGGAAAACAGCAAAATCTGACAAATTAATTCAGATTAATCAGTAAACTGCAGCAAACAGCAAACTGCATCAGTCTGCAGCAAACAGCAAACTGCATCAGTCTGCAGCAAATGGTTTCAGGGCAGTGAGTGAAAAGCAGCAGGAGGGTTATTTGCTTTTTGTTTATTTGCTTTTTGTTTATTTGCTTTTTGTTGTTTTCTATGTGGAAACTAAAAACAAATGTTGAGTTTTATTCATTTACAGATTAATTTTATTCGGTCTGCATCAACAGACTGAAGCTTCTCCTGACCGACATCCTTTCTGATTTCTGCAGGGAACCAGAGTGAAAACAGCTGAGATCGTCCTTCCTACAAGTTTTCCCTCAAGCAGACAGACTCTCCTCTGGTCTATTAAAGATCTTCTGCTAAAAGTTTTAGTTGCTTTTTCACTTCATTTCTTTGTAATTTTCAGGAATCGATGTCTTATCAATGAGTTGATTGATTTAATAAGTGATCAATATTTAACACGCTTCCCTTCATCCTAAAAACAAAATCTGGTAAACAAGGGATGATGTGCGGGTTCTGCTGGAGGTCGGGCTGTTCCTGAAGAACGGTGCAGCTTCCTCCGCAAACAGGAAACAGGCGAAACGATCAGAACGATCAGAACCTCTTCAGCACCAGGCAGGTCGATGCAGAGAATCACAACAAATATTTATAATTTATATTTTAACCAGAAATGAGCTGCAGTTCCCTTTTCTAATGCGACAAAATGTGGAAAAATCCTTCATTCCTGTCCAGACCGACCCAAACGCCGGATCCAACCGGATCCAGCCGGCTGGTGAATGTAGGCGACCCGTTCAGAAACGTTTGGGTCGGTTCTGTGCGGTCGGCTGCTGATCTAGTTGCTTTGCAGCAGAAGATCTGAATCTGATATCAGCACAGAGGTTAAAGGTCAAAAGGTGAGTAAAGATCAACTCGCACCAGCATGAGTGGGAGAACTGGAGCTAAACTGGAAATAATAATCTTTATCTTCTTTTAAAATATCTGCAGCTGGAATTTAAGGAGTGAATAAATAAATCCAGATTATTTTGTGTCGTTAATTTTTACATCAGCGTTTCGGCGAGTTTCATCTCCGCTCGTTTACGTTTGGTTGTTTTGGTTTTTCCAATTTTCCCAACAGGAAATGAAATGAAAATAAAGATGGAGAATAAATAAATCATCCTGACGCCACAGATTCATTCAGATATTAATATATTTGAATATCTGCTGCAGAATGAGACAAATCAACATTAAATAATAAAATTTTAAAGTGATGAATTATTCTGTCTGTTTTCATGTTAGCAACAAAGTTAACGAAATATTAAATTATGGAGGCAAAATGAAGGAAAACTAAGAAATATTAATCAAAGAAACTAAATAAACTAGTTTTAGCAAAAACAAAATATTAACAAATATTTTTTAGTTTCTGGTACAAATATCTCAGTGAAATTAAATATTTTTTAACAATTTAATTACTAATGCAACAAATACATGTTTTAATAAATATTCAATAATTATAAAATAAATATTTCCAGCTGAGAATTAATTATAAGTTACTTTAGTTTTATTTCAAGTTAAAAATATTTACAGTAAAAAACTAAAAAACTTGGAAAGATTTGATGTTTCTGCAACAAATCAGGTTTGATCCAGAACAGAACCAGAACCTGAAAAGAACCAGAACCTGAACAGAACCAGAACCTGAACAGAACCAGAACCTGAAAAGAACCAGAACCTGAACAGAACCAGAACCTGAAAAGAACCAGAACCTGAAAAGAACCAGAACCTGAACAGAACCAGGATCTTGATCCAGCAGCAGATCGTTAAGCCGTTCAGTGATTTATCAGAATATTGATCGTTGTTGTTTTGGGTTATTGATCGTTGTTGTTTTGGGTTATTGATCGTTGTTGTTTTGGGTTATTGATCGTTGTTGGTTTTCTTTACTCGTCATGTTTGGTTTGTTGAATCTTGAATTCTGTTTTTATTTGGACGTTTTTCGTTTTATGGCTTCACGTCTCGTTTTTCCTTCGTTCTTGAGTTTCTAGAAATCAACTGGTCTCAGTTTCTGGTTCCGGCCTCTCCGCCTCAGCCTTGCCCTTTGACCTTTGGTTCTCGGAGCTTAAAGTCAGCCGATTTCCTCGCTGGATTGTCAGATCATCTGTTTCGTCCTGCTGGTTTCTCTGCTTTGAACTTCCCACACTGAAAGAAAAAAGCTGTTCAGTTTACTTAATTTTATTGTGTACATCCGTCCCACACAATGCAAATAAGTAGAACAGACATATTTTATTTACATTAGATTACTTGAAAATATTAAGTTGAAACTACAAACATTTTATCTCTTACC
>NW_015117357.1:0-19136 GCF_001443285.1 Poecilia latipinna
GAGATGAAAATGCAAACAGGTGGACTCTGTTTGCTAATGAGGTGGCTTCTGAAGGCAATTGAATGCAGAGGATGTTATACTATCAGAGGAAAGGGGGCTTAATAAGAATACACACCAGATTTTTAATTATTCCTTTTTAGATTTCTGTTTCAAATTTTGAACTACAAACTAGTTTTCTTTCCTACATGCTGTCACGTTACATCCAGATAAATTGTATTTAGTTTGTGGTTATAGCATAAAAAAAATGAAATTGAAAGAGGAGTGAATACTTGAGGTACTCATTGGTGCTGCAAATATAAGTTGGGGTTATGATCAGAAAAAAAAATCATCAAATATATCAAAATCACTATAAAATGTTCATTTGTAATAAATTAACAAAGCAAGTGTATTTGATAGTGAAAGGTCATGCTTCAATTCTAAACCATCAAATAAACATTTTCTCTACAACAGAATAAGGCAATCTATCCTATATACTCCAGTAGGGAAGGTAGTTTTTCTCTGCAGCTCCCTGAACTAAAATATCTTTGCAAGACTTGCATTACGAGTCACAGCAAATCTTTCTCCCCAAGCTGATAAGTGAAGTTGTAAGCTCTTCCTACTGCCTTTCCCCTGTGTTTTCCACATTAATATTTCATGGCTCTCTGTATTAATATTTGCCTCTGTTTGTTGTCAAGTTTCCACATTTTTACAGCAGAAAGAGGTAACTGGCAGCAGCTCCTCATAACAAACTCGGCATTGGAAATCTAGGTCAGCCTCTTTAGAAACACGGTTCGACACTCTTCAAAGTACGTCTAGCAGGTTCATGAGCAAAAACTAACTGTTTACAGCACAGCGGCTTAATGTGGATGTGCTTGCTTTCTGACTGCAACATGTGAAGCTCTATGTGTTTAATACAGAGAGAGGACCCCGCTCTCACTTCTAGCATTAAAACAACCAGGTTAAATCAGCAAAAATCGATGTTTTATGTATCAGTACTATCTAAAAATATAACAATTCTTCTTATCATCTCATATGTGTCACAGAAATCTTGACATGTGCCAGATTCCCCTAAGAGACAAAGAATATATGGCATACAGGAATTAAATATTCATACCTTCTTTCACATTTTTTTGTTGTTTTTGTTTCAGTTAAAAACTTTGACTCTTTTTATTCAGAGTTTATGTCATACACAAACACACTGCAGTGGATAATAGTCAGGAAGAAAAACAAACAAGTTTACATCTGAAAAGTGTGATATCGTTTAGTGAGTGCTTAGCTAAAACTGAGTTATTACTTGACAAGACCAACTTTCACTGCATTTACAACTGTATATGTTCGGTTGTACCACCAACAGATCTGAACATGTTTCCACCATATTCAGAGCATAATAGCTATGGCTCAGTTCGTGTTATCAACAAATTTTAAGAGATTCTCTATTGGAAGTAAATCTGGGCTTTGAGCAGCCATATTAAAAAGTTTTTATTTAAACCAGTCCATTGTAACTCTTAAAGCTTGCAGCTGTGAACTTCTTCACAGTTTTATCCCTGAGCAGTCGGATATATTCCTTGTTCTTTGTGATGCTGGTTGCTCACAGATGTTCTCTGCATAACCTCTGAGATCTTCACAAAACAGCTGCATCCATGCTGAGATTAAATTGCCTGCAGGTGGACTCTATTTACTATAGATAGTCGGTGGAACTGAATTGTATTAAGTAGCATTGGATTAAAATTATTATTATTATTATTATTTTAAAGAGGACTACACTATGTGGATTGTTTAATTTTAGTTCCACCTCAATAATGTGCTACTATATGTTTGTCTGTGATGTAAAAATTCCAAGAAAAATGTATTCTATATTGTTGTGACCCTGTGAAGGGCTGGTGACCACGTCTACACCACCTCTTGCCCTATGACTGCCGGAGATAAACACCAGTCCCCTGTGACCTTGCAAGAAAACCGAGGTACAGACAATGGATCGTTGTGCTTTTCCCCGTCCTGTATTTTCAAGCTGCTTTACCTACTGGAGTCCATGGACTGTAACAAACAACATCCCAGGTGACCCCAGAAGCTAAGAGTGGGCCTTAGCCCCCCATAAGCGAAACCTTTGCTCACTCAAAACCATTCCAATGACAGAAGCTGTGTGTGTCCTCAGCATCAAAGCAACAACAGCAGCAGAGCCTGCAGTCTAGCCACTGGGGCACCATCAATCGTCTAGCCGGCATCCCTGTCTGAAGTGAGAACGTGTCTTATTTCTGTGTTGCTGGGATATTTCCAGCTCCCGATTCTGATCTCACATTTAATAAAGGTGGATATTGAATTTTAGACAGCTTTCAGATAAGAAAACCATCATTGAGTGGCACAGTGTGGACTGTGATTAAATCTAAGCAGGGTCCTCGCTGTTACTGTTAATTGAAGTGATTGATTGTTGCCTCCGAGTTGCTTGAAGCCCAGTTCCTTGGCAACAGATAGAATCCAGTACGCAACTGGTTAAAAAGATTAGTGTTTACACTTACAGTGGCATTTCTGTGGCTATTTATAGTTCTCAAAATGTGGGAAGTGAAATGTGTGTGTGTTTGCGTGCGTGTGTGGTGAGACTCATTTGGTTGCGGACAAACCTTTGAAATTGGGTCTAATTCGTGCATCGTACCCGGACGTGCGACCCATTAAGGAGTCCAGAAAGTCTGATGGAGACATGTTGGATGAGGACCTGGAATCGTACTCCTTGGCGACCACAGCTCTGGAAAGCACACATGGTGAAGGGGAGGGGAGAAAAGAAAAAAAAAAAAAGCACTTGATCAGAAAGAAGTCGCAGCTCAGAAAGCAGGTGTTAAACCTTATCGGTGTAGCCCAGGAGCTGCCTGGGAGTCAGAGGCGCTCACAGAAAACGTGTGAGTTGCAGACACACACGCACACAGACGTATATTAAGCTATCAGATGTGATTTCCCTTCCAAAACAGGACTAATCTGTTCATAACACGAGAATCCCACAGAGATGCATAAACGTGCAGGTGGAAGCAGCAATAATTTTGCAGCGATGGCTCAGCAATTAATACGATTGGGTGCTTAAATAACATTCAGTGTTCATTTTCAACCAAGCAAAGAAACAAAACAAAACAAACAAACAAACAAAAAAAAAAACAATTCTAAAGATTTTAAAATTTAAAATCAAATTAAACAAATAACATTATTTTGTGCTTTATCATTTTTAGTTCGTCAAATAGTTGAGCTAAATTAGGTTAAAGAAAATAAATTAGTCTAAATATTTCAAATTCCGCCGTTTTTTTAACTTCAAAATAAAAATAATAATAAAACTCAGTCGCAGTACAAACAAACAAACAAACAAAAAAAAAATCTAATTTCTTACCTGAAGTTGCTCATCTCCAGGAAGTATGTGAAGATAGCTGCTAAAACCTTAAAGAAGGATTGTTTCATTCCCGGTGGTTTCCCCATGTGCTTCACTTTTCTATTCTATTTCTTCCATATGGTTCACATCAGTCAAACACATAATCCAGACGGGAACAGCGGCGTTCTCCTCCTGACCAAGTCGTTGGCGTTCGGGCTGTCTCGGGTCACGCAGAAACGCGGGAGACATTCCTCAAAGCGGCCAAAGATCATAGTTCAGTTTCACAGAAAAACTCCAGCACACAAAATCAAACTGCTCGAAGCAAAGGCGGGGAGAAACAACAGTCCTTGGGGTCGGGGGGGGGAGGGGGAGGGGGGAGGAAATAAAAATAATAAAAATAAAAGAACCGTCGAAATTATGTTAACTCCAAGACGCGTCGACTTGCAGCTCCTCTTCAGGCGGTGGATTGAGATCTAAAAAGGCTTCGACCTGCTTCCAGGCTTGCTGGCATCTATGAAGTGAAACCGTTTTCAGGTGAGAGGGGCTGTCAAGGAATGAGAGAGGAACGCCTCGTTTTTTTCCCCCCTTCTTCTTTTTCTTCTTTCAGTTCAGCACTTGGACAGCTCCCGGATTCTTTACGCGCAGGCGCAAGGCATTTAAAAGTGACGAACGTGAGTTGAGTTCGAATAAATCTAATAACGGAGCGAGGTAATCACCGGGAATATATGGGAAATTGCCTCCAGCGTGTGTTTCACGGTGATTGACGGTTGCACTTTTAAATGCTGAATTTCTTTCCCCTCCTCCTCGTGTCATTGCTTTGAAAGGGGAACTCCTGGTGCGCGCATCCGCGTATCAGAACTGAACGTCTTTCTGTGGGAATATTTCATATCAGGTCAAAGTACAGATAAGAATTTTTGCCGATTCTGGGTGGGGATTCTGTCGATTTCACTTATGTTTGTATTTCAAAGGTGCATAGATTGAATGGTGAGTTATTACTCCCAGGGGGGTTTCACTGTAACAGAGGATTGACTGGCCGCGCTCTGACTCCGTCCTTGACTGTGTTTTCTACAAACCGTGCATTTTTTCCTTCTTCACTCCTATATTGGAGTGTTCAGAGATTGCGAAAGGTTCCACAGAATTTCACTTGGGAGCCCACTCCCATCTTCACTCCGCACACTGACATTGATCGAGGTTTATGTCATTAAACTTGAAAATGATTGAAAACTAACATTAAATTCAAGAGTAGAACTCAGATTATATAGATTCATTGCACACATGTATCTCCTTTAAGTTAGATTGTTGCAGTTTACAGCAAATGAAAACAAACAATTCATATGATCAGGATATTGGACATTACATAAAACCTTCATAGAAACAATTCCATACACAGAAATGCTAAAACTGAAAAGTATGTCCTTGTATCTTACTGTACGCAATGTACACTCACAATCAATTATAGTTAATTCGTGATTTATTATAAGGGGCAACAACTTTTCTACATTGGGCCAAGTTGTATTGGGTAGCATCAGTGGATGCAAATAATTTCATCAGATTGTCTTTTCTTTCTGTGATATTACAACTTACTTGACGGTCAAAAACATTTAGGGGTCTCAAAACAATAACAGGAGAGATCTTCAGTGCAAATTCACACAGAAATCTCACCCAACCCCTCACAGACAGAGTTAAGACCAAAATTATTCATACCTCTGGCAGATTTAAGGATAAAGTGATCTTGTAATAGTACCAACATGTTACATGTTTGAGTTATCATAATTGACTTTTTAAACTTAAAATCTTTAAGTCCTTATGTAAGATATATGATTTTGACATAAAGTCAATTCATTCATTCATTCATTCATTCATTCATTCATTCATTCATTTATTAATTCATTCATTCATTCATTCATTCATATTTAGCTCTTTTCCTTTGTCAGATACATTTTTAAATTAGTTAATGAATTTATAGTAGTTTTATTTCATCCATCATGGAAATATGCATTTGTCTTGGCTTTTGGCCCTTTTGTGCTATGATTCAAGGCATCCTCACAGATACATATACGTGTGGTATAAACAAAGAACACACCAGTGAGAAGCCACTCTGAGAGTATTTGCTACTCCAGTTGCCCTGGAAACAGATTTCCAAGGCACATCGCTGGAAATGCTAAAAGGTTGGCCTCCCAGAGTGAGACGGAGGAGAGCCGACTGGCTGTCACTGATGCAGACGACAGGAAATATGCAGAAGCCTCAGGCTGGAGGAGCTCAGGTTTAGTGGGCCACCATCACACAGACTCAGTAATTTTTAGTCCTAGTTTGTATGCATGCAAACTTGACGTATCAATACAGAGGTTGGGGTGGGAGAGCTGACAGTTTTCAGAATATGAGTGGGTTTCAGAGGCTTCTTGGACCACAGGCGTGAATGAGTCACTCCACACAAACACGTATGAGCTGTGGAGGTAGCAGCTAAAGTTACACACACAATGACTGCTTGGTTATTTCTTCAGCCCAAATTCTGGGTTGATGTTCGGCTGACGCTGTCTGGACAGGTGTTGGGTAGTTTAGACCAAACACTCAGCGTTATCAGTTTTCAACAGAAAAATAAAAAAAAAATAAAAAAAATCTTTCAGCTTAGTAGCAACTTTTAGCTAAAGGATTGGATAAGTATAAAATTTCACAATATCATAGCCTTCAGTAAATATATCATATTTAAAAAAATTTACAACTTTATGTTCTTTCTTGTGTCTCATTCTAAGTGCGTTTTGCGTTAGACTTTTAAGTCACTGATTCTAAGTCAGAATTAGTTCTGACTTTCGAGACAGAACTAACTCTTAAAAGTGAGCCTGACTTTTAAGTCTGAAATAGTTTGACAAGTTTCCATTCAGCCTCTCCTATTAGTCATCCTTCCCTCAGATCCCTGCCTTCTCCTCCAGCTGCTCTGCGTTGTGTTGACTGTTCTCACCTGGTTTCTCTGCCTATTATCACTCCTCCCACATACTTGATCTCCATGGTTTCATTGCTCATCACTGCATTCTGCTTTTGTTCTCCCCGTGGTTTCTGGTTGTTTAACCTTTGGTTCTGTAAGCTCCTCAATGTCTCCACAATCAAATCTCCACTCCCATACATGCCACAGGTCTCTGTCTTGCTGAGTCAATGTTGATTGACTCAATTGATTCATTTGACTAGTCTTTAAATTTACTAGCGCTTATAGGTTTTTTTAAATTGTGGATGAAAGATTTACTTTTTTATATATATATAATGTTATTCTCTCATCAAAAACATACCTGGAGTGTTGCTTTGATTCTTTCATCCTTGAATCTCCCTTGGCAACCTGAATAGTTGAAACGCTTGCTCTCACAAAGCTCCTCCTTGGCGCTTCAGTCTCCAGCCGAGCTTTCACCTCACAGAGCATCTCTCCGCCGCACGTTCGCCAGTCAGCTCCTTCAGACTAGCAGCAGCAACAATTACCAAACACCTGGTGAAACTGTGAGCTTACATTAGGAACTGTACTTCTTAAGAAGAGGTATAGTAAATCAAGAGTAAATTGTTCTTAAGAACGATTTAAAGGGTTTAATAGGGAAACATTTTTGCACTACAAATACAATTGTTTGTTCATAATAAGTTAGCTAAAAATAAAGAAAGAATTTTGCGGAGGCGTAGTTGCAGTTGCTTGGCACATACAGAGAGACTCTCCTACAAGAACAATGCATACTATTTGCTTTTGAGTTCTTGTTTTCATACCACTCTTTGCTTGATTTAATGTTAGTCCCTTTAACCTACCTTTTAGTATTAAAAAATAAAACACTGAGCTTAAACAGATGTTGAAGCAACCCAGGAAACAACATAACCCAAGTTGAATTGTTTTTAACTTGGCATTTTATAGAGAAAACTGAAGGGGGCGGGGGGAGGGATGTCATAAATTCATTCATAACTACCCAACCACAAGCATTGTGCTGAGTCTCCTCTTGACGCCTCTCATGCTTCACCGCTGCCACATGCCCCAGGGCAACATTACGTTTCAGCCTGATTCTTGGTTATTGTCCAGTTAGCAGATCATCCCTGCCTGAGGTGAAGTAATCGTCCTCTCTCTGACAGAATTACAAGTGTCGGAATCGCTCTCATGCTTGAAAGTGTTGGCATTTTTTTCCACCTCATCTGGGGATAAAACATCTGTGTGTCAACAGAAGCTGTGTGCATTGCTTCTTCTAAGGCATGTTCCCGAGCATAAATGCTTAATGCGCAAGTTAATTATTCAACAAATTCTTTGCTTTTGATAAAAAAAAAAAAAACCTTATCTTGCCAGTTATGTGGGGCAGCACCGTCACCATCTTTTTGTGCGGACGGCTCAAATGTCACGGTGTCGGGACGGTGGCAAAAATAACATATTTTAAAACCAGAAATATTCTCTAATGAGTACATTTCTAGCTGATAAGAGACAGTCATCTTTGCACCCAAGTGCCTTATTCTCCTTTCTAAGACAGCTGCAGTTGGCACATCTTTGTGTCATGACAGCCCACCGGCGCTTCAATTGGCCATTAGTTTCCGTGAGGGAAGACTTCAGGCCAGGTGGGTCAAATAATTAAAGAAGAACAAGTTGAATCTGTGTGTTAATGAGGGGAGAGATGGATGCTTGCCTTCCTATTTCTTTGTGAAAGGAGGGAATAAAAGCACAGCTATTCTTTCAACTGAAAGTGCTTGTCTGTTCTCACACAGCTATTAAAATCTTAGCATGTTATGGAGCTGCCCACCAACCACAAAAAAAAAAAAAAAAATAAAAAAGGATAGGTAGTTTGGCCACACAATGCGGTGGCTTGGTAAAGTGCTCAGGCGTTGAGAACTTTTTGTTTAAGTTACAACCTCAAACTTCAATGTATTTTTAGAGTTTATGCAATAGGCCAACACAAAGTTGTGCATAATTGTGAAACAGGAGCAAAATGACTAAAATCTGAAGTTTGTGACATCTTGTGCTCAACCGCTTTACTCAAAACTGAAAGCTTCCAGAAGTCCCCTAGTTACATAGGAAACATAAAAGAGTAACCTAACTGTATTATTCATGATGTGACATAACAAGATCAATTAACCAGAGAAGCAGCCCAGAGGTCTAAGGTAACACTGGAGGAGCTTCTGAGAGCCACAGCTCAGGTGCAAGAACTAATCCATCAACTAATCGGCAAATTAGTTGATGGATACAAAGTAATGTATTAATAATTCAAAACATTGGTAATAGTAATAAAAAAACAACCAAAAAGCAAAAAAAGAATGAATGCTTAAGAGGCTGCACAAAATATGTCCTTTGCAATAGAGTGTTACTATCACAAAGAATAGTTTCGAAAGTTACATTTTAGAGGTTTTGTTCTAAAAGTTTAAAGTTCACATTTTGAATGCCAATAACAAAGTTCACCTGTTGCGTTTAGTTTGACTGCAGTAGATTCTCACGCCTGACTGAGAACAGAGCTGAGATACTAAACATGGCAGGGCATTACAGTTGTAATTGTAGTGACTTAAGGGAAAAAAAAAACAGTATTTCTCACAGCAGAAATCATCCCAGCAGCTCCTGTTTGAAGAAAATTTATCATATGCTGTACGTACAAAACAGCTGAACAGTCACTGATCCCTGCTCAGTTACTGGGAGGTTGTTGACGGACCGGAGAGCTCACCTGGAAACAATAAGCAGGCTTTAACAGCCTGATGCTCCCGCGCACTGGACTGGAGACAATTGAAAGCTGCAGAGAATCCATTGCTCCATCGATTCCTTGTATCTTTATCCTACTTAATGACTTTTTTTTTTTTTTTTTGCTCTATAACTCAACTCGTGGAACTGGTCCTAGGCCTAGCAGGGATACAGAGCAGTAACACGTGGCGGAGGTGGAATGGATGAATGTGCGGGATTTAATGAAGGAATTTTTAAAGAGTCGGGGAGGATTTGAGAATCCTCCAGCGCCAAAACCCCCAATGCAATTATCATAAGCTCTCTGTCGAGGCAAAAATGAAGCTATTTTCAGGCGTCTGTGGCACACAGGAGAACGATAAACTCGGTTAGATTATACAGCTCTTACATCATAGCTGCACCAGAGACGTATGTTCAATATTTTTTGATTGTTTTCTAGATGCAGCACTGAAGCAGTGAGGTCGTGGAGAGCACAAGGTGTACGCACACCCATTAAGCTTATGGGGATACTGGTGCTTTTTTTTTTTTTTTTTTTTTTTCCCCCCCTGTGTGTTCCTCCTGGAGGCTAAATGGATGGGAGCGGTGGTGGTCTTCGCTGTGGCTCATCTGCCAATCACAGCTCTCCCTTATCAGTGGGAGCGCTCTGACAGTCACAGAGCCTTTCCTCATCACCGAGCACTGAAAAACCACTGATCCTCTGTCTAGACCTCCCATACATCCTGCACACCCACCCAGTCTCTGCACATTCCTGCAGCTTACAAAAAACATAAGCAATGCCAAAACAAATGCAAAAAAAACCCCCACCTTATACACTAAACAATTTTGTCCAGCTTTTTAAGCAACTACTGCTCGAGCGACAGCAAACTTGTCACGTTTCTTCATGTTGGGACGTCTCCCCTGAGCTGCCGTGTCTGTGCAGTCGCCCAAACCCCAAAAGAAGCACAAATGTACATCTTTTTTTTTTTTCATATCCAGCCATCGTCTGCTTCCATGTTGACACTGGCTAACAGTTTATCTATTTGTAGCTTGCAGGCTTGTCTCGCTGTGCAGCTGTCAAAGTGATGCAAGAATGCATTGAAGACTGAATGCAATTCAATTGCTTAACTGGTTTCCATCAATTTATTTTGCCCCTTTCAGAGGAGCTTAGATGTGTGTTTTGGGACCAATTACCCGCAAGAGGGACATTAGCTGTGCAGCATTTAAAAAAAAAAAAAAAAAAAAAAAGATTTTAAGGGAAAAACTAATCTCCAGAATGCAGAGTGCGCTGGTAAATATTTATAATTGTTGAAGTTACGCATCTATATTACTGTGGTGAGGAAAATCATCTCATGAGTAAAACTTTCAGATATAAATGGTTCCTTAGCCAACCAGCTGTGTAAAAATAAGTTGATGGACATCATGGTTCACATCATCCAGTGGAGTATGTGCAGGTTGAACATATGATATGTTATGTTTGTATGAAATTATCCAGAGTGTTGCTTGTCTAATGAAGGAACACATTAAAGCTGGCTGTAGCAATCAAATGAAGCTGGCTTAATTTAAGAAACATTTTAAATGGCATCTTTCAGCTTTCTGGCTGAGATGTGGTAAATATCAGTGTCTCATGACTAAATATGTGGCATGGATCAACTCTAAAATAGTTTACACACTTTTATGCCCTTCTATGCTGCAATTCATTTTTACTTACTAAATGCATTTGGGATAGAGGATATTACTTTGTTGCCTTTTCTTTTTATAAAGTGATGTATTTAAAAAAGAATAGGAACACTGACAGTGAAAAAAAACTAACATTATTCTACCCTGTAATCACAGAGTTTAGCCACCCACAGTTGCTCATATTCTGCTAAAATTAACTAGTATTAGTATTATCAGACTTCCACAAGAAAATGTTATTCAATATCATATCCAAATATTTGTGCTATGTTGTTAATAGCGACACAGGAGGCCACTAGTCTGATTATAAGGTTGGTTTGTTGAATATGAAACTTTCATAAAATGTTGTAAAATTAGCACACATATTTCTCCCAGCTTTGCATGTCTAAAGTCTAATTTCTCCCCAATTGTTCTTTGTAAAAGAGATTAAGTTCCATAATTTTGGACAGAGAGCAGACATGAACCAGTGCTTAATGAACTTTGACTGGGCCAGTCTAACAACTCATCTAGAGTGATTCTGGCTGTATGTTAAGGGTTGTTGGAAGGTGAACAGTCTCAAGTCAGGATCCAACAGTTTTTAAATAGTATCGACCTATATTGAGCTTCAACTACCTTTCTGTTTACTCTGATCAGTTTCCCTGGTCATGCTGGAGAAGAGCATCCTCACAGTGTGATGCTTCTTCCACCATATGTCACTTTCAGGGCGGTCGGTCACGGTAGTTTTCTGCCACACAGAGCATTTCGCATGAAGGCCAAGAAGCTCAATTTTTGCCCTACATTGTCAATGCTGTGACCTTCCTCAACATGTTTGTTTTGTCAACAGAACCTCTTATAGTTTCCCTTTAACAGTGACTTTCTTTTTACCGCCATACCAGTCGTTAAAAACTAAGTCTTTCTGTCAACAGTTTCTCCCACCTGGGGCTCTCCGCAAGCACACAACCTCTTGTTTACTTCTGTGAATAATATTCTCCTTACCTGGTCAGTCTGTCTGCAGATGGCCATGTACTGAATAGTTTTCAGTCTTTCCGTTTTCACGTGGCATATTGAAAAATGCTGTGCGAGATGTACAAAACTGACTTTTTCAGGTGATTGATTGCACCAGATTTTTATTTTATCATTTAAAAATAAAACAGCCCCGTCTTTTCTCTTATCAAAAACAAAAGCATTTGTTTTCCACCGCTATAATGTTTTGTATGTTTTCCTTTGTGACTAATAAAACATCAAGGAGTCACATAGTCCAGAACTTCAGAACATGATTGTTACTAAATGATAAGAGCTATTAAAAAATAATAATAATAATCAAACCTTCTTTTTTTAAAGTTATTCGATAAATTTAGCCTAAAAGCCATTTCCATGGGAGCATGGGGAACTGTGTCATATATGAACTCATTACTGTATTACACTTGCATGATTTACATATACACATATTTGTTTGTATTGCTGAAAAAGCATATGTACTTAAAAACTCCAAACACATTTAACACATCATTTTCATAGTCATTTAGTAAAGATAATTACAGGATTAAAAAAAAGGAAACACATATGAAGCATTTTCTTGTTCAAGACAATTTTTTTTTTTAAGGAAGATTTTAGCTGACTTTTCTTTATCCCATTATTTAGACTTCATACTGAGCATAGGCTGACATGAGGTCAATCTCATTTTCGATTTGCAATTTGTAGTTCTAGTTTGCGCTCATCCGCTAACAAAGCCTATTGAGCCAAGTTCCCAATAAGATTTATAAAGTGGAGTGGAAAAGATATTTCTAGTGGACTAATTTCTTAAACCCTTTACAAAATTAGTTGGACTGCAATCAGGAAATAATTCTGAGTCTAAATAATGCGAGTAAAAACTCTTGTTTAACAAAGACAACGTGCAGCGATTTAGAGCTGTCAAAGTGTCAGTCATTGTCACCGTTCATCACATCTCTCTGCTCCTGTCTTCTCGGTAGCTCTCTTATCATTTTTGGAACCATTTTTAGAACACTGTGGGGCAGTAAACACAGTTTCCATGGGAACATCACAGAGACACACATTGATAAGCGGATTGGAGCAGCTGTATTTCTCTGATGACGAACGAAACCTCAAAAGCTGAGGTTTCGTTGGCGAACACAATTAAACCGGCTATATGTTGAGGAAACAGGGAGCCACATAAGCTGAGGAATCTGTTTTGATTTTTCTTCATGAGGGAGATAACAAATGACTTATCTGTTTTTTTGCCACGAGCACTCTCCAGCTCCGCTGTGTCAGTCGCTGGTTCTGCTCGTGTGTCTGAGTTCAGATGCAAATGGCAACAATTTCCAATTAGAATTTACCTTACAAATGGACGTATTGATTGGCTGGAGCTATTCTCATCAAGCTGCAGAGCAGCAATCAGGAGCAGTTTCCTTTGGCTCGAGTCAATAATCTAAAGCCAGCCAGGATCTGGCAGGTTCCAAAGGAGGATAATCTCCAAAATGCACAATGTCGGGCGATGTACAGCAGCACTGCATTAAAATGTCAACCAGGAAAGAAAGGATTTTACTCTGTTTTATTTTGAGGGCTGTCCCCAGGCAGGTAGATGCACATGCAGTCGGC
This sequence comes from Poecilia latipinna, assembly GCF_001443285.1. Classification (NCBI taxonomy): domain Eukaryota; kingdom Metazoa; phylum Chordata; class Actinopteri; order Cyprinodontiformes; family Poeciliidae; genus Poecilia; species Poecilia latipinna. The sequence continues at coordinate 13,212 of NW_015117357.1, forward strand.
TTGAAATGTCCCACTATGCAGGTTTGAACAAAGTCAATTAAAATAGTGATACAGCTGACAAAGTCAAGAAAAAAAAAGACAAGACCAAAAAGAGAGCATTTTGTTCCCACGTCTTTTAAAATTTTCCTCTTCATTCTCATACTTATATCTTAAAAAAAAAAAAAAAATGATGTCATAAACAAGTACATACCTTTTCTCTTTTCATATTTAAAATGTTTTACATGCTTACCAGGGCATTTTGTTTCTCTGGTTTAAAAATATCAATGTTCCTGAAAATAAACCAAACATAAAAAAATATAAAAAATTTTAACTATATTTGTCAGCTTGTTCTAAGTGACAAAGCATAAATTATAAATGATTATGGATGTGCAGTCAGAGAATACGGTAACAATTCTCACGTTTAAAATGTAATATCTAAAAATGTTTTTTATCATTATTATTATTATAAATGACAGGCTCAATGTGAAAATAAGCAAGCGAAATGGAATAATTTGCAAAAACAAATTAAAACATTATTTCTCAATATTATTCATACCATGAGTAAAATACAATACACTAAAGTACAATACATTATAAATAAATGCATCACGAATGCTCAAATTATTTCAATAAAACAAGAAGACATGTAACAATAGTGAAAATCAAAAATTTACGTTACTGCAATAAATGAAATGAATCTGAATGTCAAATAAATTTATCTTGGTTTGCTTTTACAAATGTGTAAACTCTCACATCTCCAGGACAACTGTTACTCTACTGAGAATCATAATATGAAAGTAATGCCTCACAGTTTGTTGTAATTCTCACAATAGATATCAACAGACAATCCTTTCCAAAAAGACCTAATGTGAGATTCAGGCCTTAGCTGTGTTTTCTTAACCATCTGCTTTATAAACATTTCCTTTATTCCCATGATGTCAAATCACTTTGAGGTTGTCATGCTCAATGTACAGAAACATAAAAAAAAAAAAAAACAATTAACCCTTTGAGGTATATTTGTAGTTTTGAGATCTGTTTGATTATCTAAATATACATTTTTTTGTGCATACTGAGTGTCCCATTTTAGTCACACATTCAAATACATCTAAAAAGTTTAAAATAAGATTTTCACTGAGCCTATGTTTGCACTGTGTCTTGCTTACAACCAAAACCGTCATCTGTTCTTGGAGCGAACAACGTGATCAGAGAGCCACTGATGGCTTCCTGAGAGCTGCTTCGACAGCAGAACATCACCCCGCTGCGGCTTGTGTGGTCCTGGAGGAGCACTGCAGAAAGTACAAGAACACTGACCTAAAAACAAACCATCCCACATAAAATAAAACAATTAAAATAATGCACATTTCACATCACGCCCATTACAGGGGTGTGCGGCGTATGTGTGCGAAAGAGACGGCAAAATTATACTGATGGATGTTTAGAAGTGATGGTCTGCAACAAAAAACCAAAACCTAAAAATATGAGTTGTGTTTGTAGTTAGCACTTTATCTGAGAGCCTCTGACATGTCTGAGAAGTCTACATTTGTCACTGTGCTGCCGTATTGAGCGTGGATCGATAAGGGTGAGCCTCAGTGATGAACTCATTGCATTCGACTCTGATGGGTCTGTTTTCTAATGAAACAGAACCTCCTGGGTGTTTCTCAGCAGGCTGAGCTCCTGTATTTTTAATATAGCAGAGCTGGGAATACGACCAACTCCTCCAAACAAGCAGGACAACAGAAATAAAATGTGATATTTGACTTTTTCTTTTCTTTTTTTTTTCTGCAATGTGTTTAGCCACACATGCAATAAAACTGTAATCAGCACAGCATTCAAAAGCGTCTGGTAAAAATAATTAAAATTGGTAATGGCTTTTTGCTCCTACTAGGTCAGCAAACGGGAATCTACCACACGGTTATGAATGCGAGAGCCCAGCTCCCCACTGTGCGATGGAGCTGCAGGCTAGAATGCATAAACAGCATCGTCAACCTAAATAACAAATAGTGTAAAAGCAAAACTGCACAATGTGTTAACAAAAATTCATGGTGGTTTCTCTTTCCAAGCGAGACAACAAGAAGTGAGAGCCTTATGGCAATATCCAGTGCAAAACTAATGGGAATTGTGTCCTATTTGCTGAAAGATATTGTGCATTGCATTATATTTTGTCAGTTAAACCACAACATTTTGGCTGGTGTGTGGGGGGGTTATGTCAAAGAGCGACACAATGTACAGCACTTAACAATGAAGGAAAAGATAATGATACATGACTTTCAATGTATTTTTACGATTAAAATCTGAAAACTGTGGTCTACATATGTTTTAAAGCCCCAAAACTTAACAGAACCACTTTTTTTTGCACGCAAGTCTTTCAGGGACCATGTCTCTAGGATTCATCTTTGCAAAGTAGTTCAGCCTGGATCGCAGAAAATATCTGTAAACATCAATATTTAAATCTTACAAGGTTTAAATCTAGAGGTTGACTGAACCATTCTAACAGATGGACAAACCATTCCATTGTAGATTTGTATGTTTTGGTTCCTTATCTTGTGAGTGAAAATCCGTCAGTCTCAAGTCTTTTGCAACCTGTTGCAGGTTTTCTTCTAGGATTTTTCTTTATTAACCATCATCTGTCTCCCCCCCTAAACTCTGGCTTTTACTGTGGGAACTGTGTGTTCAGGGTGATTTTAGTTTTTTTTTTTTTTTTTTTTTTTTATCCAGGACTGTAAGTAATATGTTGGTCTTGCCTGACCACAACACCATCTTCTAATGCCCCACTTGTACAATTAAAAAAAAAAATATATATATATAATAATAATAATTAATGTCTTTTTTTTCCCTTGCCACACAATCCTGTTCTTCTTTGTGTTGTTCTACCACATAAAGCAAAATCGCAAATTAAAGAAATTGTCAATGTAAAATTATAGATGAACACAAATAAACGCCAATTAAATCCAAGGCTGGTGGGTGCAATTAGTTTTACTGGTAAATGGATGATATGATTTATTATTTATAAAACCTGAATGGTGCTGCAATTCACTTTGGCATTGTTGTCTTTAAATATAACAGACGTTTCTTGTTATAAAAGATATTTATGGCTGGCAGTTCAATACATTGATTTGGCCAGCACACAGCTATGCAGTCAGAGTGCGGCTCTCGGAAACCAGGAAGAAATTAGATTCTGGCAGTTTCACTTCCAGAGGGAAAAAATAATCTGCAGTGATAATGAAAGATACAAAAGTAATGCATTATTTAGAAAATCTAATTGGTTTGCCAGCAGGTGGCTCTCCATAACAACCAGCTATTAGCGTTTTATTTGAAACAAATGCTGGAAAATGCTCACACTCCAAAAATTTACACCACTACTTTATTCATTAAAAAGAAAAACAAAAAAAAAAAACATATATGTATATTCTGCTCTTACATTTTGATCAAGCTTTATATTTTAATAATGTTCTTCACATATTATTATTATTATTTTATATATATTGAAAGCAACAGAGAAGAATTGCTATCTTTCAGAAAACAAACTTAAGATCTGTCATAAATTCATTTTAGGGGCGTTGGTTTCATATTTGTGGGGAAAGTAGAGGGAAAGGAGGCATCAGAGTTTTCAAGCTTTAGTGGTATTTATTTAACAGTAGTTGGATAGGAAACAGTGAAGAGAGACAAGAGACAATCAGCAAATGGCTTGAGACTGGGAACTGAACCCAAGGCAACTGCTGTTGAGTGCTGCAGCCTCTGCATCCACCATCTCAGCTACTCAGCATCCCCACTGTGTGTATTTTGTAATGTTTGTAGTGCATTTTTGAGTTGGTTTGGTATCTGCTTTTTCAGTTTTGAGTCAGAAATGCTTTGGTTTGTATTCTATTATTCTACTGGTGCATATATTTCAACTCTTTAATCTAGCAGCTACAGAGCTGCCCCAAAGCATCAGAATCTCTTCCTGTGGGATGAGGTCATCCTCTGAAATGTCTTGTCTGGGTCCTGTAGATCTGCCTGGGTGACCTTTGGGTCACCCTGCTTTGTTCTGGACTCTTGGTATAGAGGCCCCTCCTCACTCCCTTTTTTCTCTATTTGTACTTTTTTTAGTGGATTTCTGTTTCTATTAAATTTACTTTTTTACATTATGCTGCTTGTTGTCTTTCTGGGTCATCCTCATAACATGACATATATTTTGATGTTAATTGGCAATTTTTAATTTTGTTTTGTCTATTTATTACTTCTACTCTTCATATGTGATTCAGTCTTATTAGAGTGAAGTTGTTCAAATTTATGATAAAAAAAAAAAAATCAGTGTTGATTTTGTTTCTTGATGCCAGAGATGTGTTTAGTTTTTAATTAATCTTAATTTAATTATCTTTTAGTCCAACGGTACCTGTAAGATTTTAGATGTATTTGTCTATTTAGTAGTTCCTATGTTTTGAGAACATATTATTTTCTTCCTTTATAAATTTATTAGATCTTTATAAAGCTGTTTTCCCAGTTTGCCTGATTGCATTTGCACTATGTAAATGCATACCCAGTCATCTAACTCACAAAGCTACTGAAAACATATAGATTCCCGACTCTCTGCTAACACAATTTGCCCAAATTTGAATATGGAGTTATGAATGTATTTAGGGGATAATCTTCCAATAGTTATTCAAATTCATGCAAATTACTTTCAATGGGGAAACAAATCTTTGCATGAAACACTAATGTAGGAGAGAAAGGTAAAATAAGACAATGAGCGACCTCAAGAAGAGAAAAGAAACATCAACAAAAGGCATAGTTTATTATTTCTGGCTGTGAAGAATTTATTGCTTCAAATTATTTCTGCCATCTTTTATTTTTAAGAATGAACATTATTCATTTTTTTTTAACAATGAATCACAAATTAGGTCAGTCCATATTTATGTACACACTTTCTACTTGAACTGCTTTTTTTGCTTTTTGTCTTTGAGTGAATCTGCAGCTGTAATAAAAAAAATCCAAACCTCTTGATGGTTTCCCAGAGCTAATTCCTCCCTGATACAGTCATAAATAATTCCACCTACTTTAAATATCGCCTCACCGCTAACCCTGTTGTGAGGCTACATTTATAATAATGTTACTTTTGTGTCTTTTATTCATTTTTCAGATTTTAAAGCTATAAAAATGGAGATCCAAAGCACAAGAGTTCAAACTACTCACACTTTGAGTTATGTTTCTACCACCACTTGTGCTATTTACTTTGTTCACAATTGAACTTGTGCCCCATGTTGTTCAAACTTTGTGGATACAAACCTGTTATTCATGAACTGATACTAAAAATGACGAAGCATTTAAAAGATCTGTGTTGAATTTCAATTGTCAATGTAATTTGTTGGTATAAAAACAATATGAGCAAATGTATCACACACCTCTGAATACTTCTAGGATAACTAAAGTTGTTGAAAGTCTGATTCTTGGTTGCAAACACTTTTTCAGGCTTTCATTCCTGATTCAGATGATTAAAAAGTGTTCGTGCTTGGATCTGACTCCACTTTGTTGGACGACACTTTGTGCCGTTCTGTTAGGGTTAAAGTAATACACTACTTTGGTAATAAGATTTATATAATAATGCATATGTCAAAACAATAGAAAATGTGTCTTTGACAGTGATGCTACAGAATGAATCACTTACTAAACACAACACAACAGTTTGAGTGCAATTTGTTTGTGAGCATATTTCAGTCGCAATCCAAGAAAGTTGTAAGAATGGATAGTAACTGCAACAAAATGACGTATTGCTGTAAAAATGATACATAAATAAAAAAATCCATGGTTAGAATCACTTTTCTGCTGATTTTCCAGTTACTACTAAAAATACAAGCCTCAGAAGGATTTGTAGTTAATTAAATTAAAAAGTGTAAATGAAAAAGTGTAAAATAAGACATTAGATATAGGTAACACAACATATAAATACAAATGGCAATCCATTTACTTCTC
>NW_015117358.1:0-2440 GCF_001443285.1 Poecilia latipinna
CAAGTGGTCTATAGTTTAAAATAACATTGGAGCTCATTTAAGAATACCCTGATATATATTGTCTATCGTGATATAGCAAAAATATATCAGGATATTACATTTTCCTCATATCCCCCAGCCCTAGCCACTAGACCCTAAAAAAAATATTTGGAGATGTTTTGTTTCATACAGACAATCCAGTGTACAAGACATTGCACCGTAAAAATCACAGCTACTGGGAAATCTCATCAGAAGAGAAGGACTTGTGACACTGTAACAGTTTGTTGTTGCATGTCATATGCTGCACAGCATTTTTGGTTTGTGCAGCATGTCACCTGGATTTGGACTTTAGCTGTGATGTTTACATTTGGCTTCAGATGAGCAATTACATAATTAATTACAGGGTTCTTACAGTCTTATAGTGCAATTTGTTTGTTTGTATTTTTTAAATAGAGTAAGGATAAATATTTGTATTTCCAGTCTCATCACAAAAGGTCTTTCTTTTCCATTTAATTTGGATTCCGTATGCAATTTTTGTGGGTTTCACTTCCAAAATGTGAGCACTACAAAAATATTTGAAATAATAGAGAACATTTGTTCTATTCTTTAAAAAAAGGGAAATCTGAGTTTTAAAACCTTACCTATGTATCCATGTCTCAGGGCTTTTGGGGAATTTGGTGAGGGCCAGCTTGCTCAGGTAAAGGTCTCTTTCTGGATTGAGAGCACCACACTCTAACAGCTCTTTCCTGTAACAACACACATCATTATAATCCTCTGAAAGAGCCATATTTAAAATGCAGAAAAAGATTTGCAATAAATCAATCAGTGAAACAGTAATTTTGTCAGACATGATTTAAAAACAAATAGTTTCCAATTGGAACAAAATGTCGCCAGCCCATCACAGGGCAACACAGAGACAGACAGGACCAATAACCATGCACACACACACACACACACACACACACACACACACACACACACACACACACACACACACACACACACACACACACACACACGCACACACGCACGCACGCACGCACGCCTAAGGATGTGGCCATTTGCTGGAATTTTGTACTGCTGGAAAATAAAATCAGCATCTCCATCCAGCTTGTCAGCAGAGGGAAGCATGAAGTTCTCTAGGACTTCCTGGTAGACTGACTGTGGACACTAGACTTCAAGTAATGTGGATTCTGTGCCTCTCAACTCTTCCTCCAGATCCTGGGACATTGATTTCCAAAAGAATTGCAGAAATTACTTTAATTTGAAAACAGGACTCTGTGCCAGTGCATAAGTGTTCAGTTTCGTTTCTCCTCAGCCCAGGTAAGACGCCTCAGACATTGTCTCGAGTTCAGGGGTGGCTTGACTTGGGGAACATGACGTTTGTACTTCATGTCTAGTATTTGTCGGTGTATGGTTCCTCTGGAATGGATTTCGCTTAGCAATCCCAGAAGGCAGAGCTTTTCCCTGTTGGTGGTGCATTTGTGGTGCTTTTCCTACCACACTCAAGCAGCTTTTTCAGCAATGACCTTTTGTGGCTTCCTCTCCTGGTAACAGGTGTCAATGACTGTCCTCAGTCTGGACATCTGTCCAGCCAGCCGTCTTCCCTATGATTGTGTATCCTAATGTCCCAGAGTGTGAGTCCATTTAAAGGCTCAGAAAACCTTTGCAGGTGTTTTGACTTAATTAGCTGCTTAGGGTATGACACCATAAGTTGCAATTAATTATCTTTTTCACAGTATTCTAACTTTCTGAGACACTAAATTTTGGATATTCACTTCCTGTGTACCCCATAATCAACATTACAAGAAACAAAGGTTGATGATTCTATATAATAAATAAGTTTCACTTCTGAAATAACTGGCCTGAAATAGTGCACTTTTACACAATATTAATTTTTTTAGATGTTCTAGTAGTGTTCCTCAAGATTTATTTTGTTTTTTAAAACTGTAAAGACAACTATATAATCATTAGGATGCAATATTTCTTTTACCTGACATTCCAGGCAGTGGTGAAGTCCGGATTGAGCAGCAAAAGAGTGCAAGTAATATCCACTAGAGCTGTTGGACACAAAAACACACATGTTTGCCTCAGTGCTGTGGCAACAATCAGGACATGTATTAAAAAAACCTCAGTAGTAAGATAGTCTGGAAAGTCATTTAAAGCTGAACTGATTGTTGAATATTTTAACTACACTAGCCTTAAAAGTGTGACGTAATGGCTAGTTTGCAAGAAAGTTGATACAGGAAAATTTGAAAGAAATACTGTAAAAGGATGAAGAAACAGAAAGCTAGATAATATTTTACCTTGCATGCCGGCTAACAAATTCCTGGGAGGCTTACTGGGGAAACAATTATGGGTCTTACTTCCGGTCTTGTGAGAAATTCTGTTCCCCTGTGAAAATTTGTTCCCCCTGTGTCGGGAGCGCGCATTGCAGCCAGAGAAGTGGATTCGGCGGATC
>NW_015117358.1:5843-10538 GCF_001443285.1 Poecilia latipinna
AATTTACCTGCAAGTCTTTTACTGTGTTGATTCCACTCATTATCAACAATAAATCCTGTGATTTTCATAACATTTGCTCTATTTTTGACAAAGTTAGGATGGGGGAACAAAATATTTTAAGCGCCTGATAAAATCTGTTCCCCCTACTTAAAATGGAAACAAATTAATTTACCTGCAAGTCTTTTACTGTGTTGATTCCACTCATTATCAACAATAAATCCTGTGATTTTCATAACATTTGCTCTATTTTTGCCAAAGTTAGGATGGGGGAACAAAATATTTTAAGCACCTGATAAAATCTGTTCCCCCTATATAAAATGGAAACAAATTAATTTACCTGCAAGTCTTTTACTGTGTTCATTCCACTCATCATCAACAACAAATCCTGTGATTTTCATAACATTTGCTCTATTTTTGCCAAAGTTAGGATGGGGGAACAAAATATCTTAAGCGCCTGATAAAATCTGTTCCCCCTACTTAAAATGGAAACAAATTAATTTACCTGCAAGTCTTTTACTGTGTTAATTCCACTCATCATCAACAACAAATCCTGTGATTTTCATAACATTTGCTCCTTTTTTTGAAAGGGTTAAAGCGGGGGAACCGTATATTTTAGATGTCTTTAATGATCCGTCCACCCCGTAACATTGGAATAAATAAATAAATTCTGTGAATTCTTTATTTTTCCATATAAAGTTAGAAGTCCAAAATATTTTAAAGAAATATGACTGTTGGTTTGACAATCTTTATTAAATGTATTGTAAATTTGTTGATTGATAAATCAACAAATTTACTAATTTTTATTTCTGATATTGCATCTAAGAAAGTGCATTACAATATAAAGACATACGGTGTTTTCTGGAAAGTCAAAAATCACGTGACGCTATTCCTTCAATCAATTATGCAAATGTCCATGTCCGCTCGGTTTTAGGCAGGTTGTTTATCACTTTTTGCTTTATGTTAAGCCAAGTATTTCATTAAGTCAACACTTATCATAAATATGGACAGTGTGGAATATGAAACGGTATTTAACTATAAAGTTAAAGGCGAATATCCCCCGCAGTCAACAAAGCAAAAAAAATATCTCATTCGAAGAAAAGCCTCGTCGTATGAGATTGAAGGTAAGAAATTTTATCTTCAAGAATGATGCCGTGAAACTGTAGTTTAATATGTATCAAATAGTGTAATGCATAAGTTATCTAAAAACGGATAACACTCGATGGTTTTCTTGCTATTAATTTATTGCTGCATTTAATTTCAATTAAATGTACGCCCACACGAACGTTACTCCAAGTTACAATGAAGGAATAACGCACAATGTTCTTCCCTGCAGTTATTGATGTGAATTTTACTTGTACTGCATTTCTACTTTTAAGTTGTGTTGTAGAAAGATTTTCATCCTACTATTTTACTCAATAAAATAAAAAAAATATGTCAAAATTTGCAATTGTGATGAAAAACCATAACGTAAAAAAATTCAGATGTTACTCCTTGAAATAAATACTTTTTGTCTTTTCCTCCAAAAGTTATTTTTTTGTTTATAAATATGCATTTGATAATGTCTTTATTCATGTTCTGCTTATCTCATGCTTCTTTTTTCAACTTTTTTTATAACTCAGGATGTAGGGTACATTTTCATATTTTTAGAATGATCATTGTACTTTAATAATATAATGTCGTGCTTCAGTCATATTTATATTGTTGTCCTTTATCTTTTCAAAGGAAATGACCTCTTCTATATACGACAAAAAGGCCGGGAATCCTCAACAAAGGTCAAAGTACTTAAAGGGGCAGAAGAAGCTGAAAGAATATTTGTCGACTTTCATGCCAGCCCTACAGGTGCCCATTGTGGGCAAATGAAAACAATAGATGCAATCTCCAGGAGATTTTATTGGCCAGGAATGTCTGTGGACATCAAAAAATGGGAATGTTAGAATTTTCTTTACTAACACCAAATACAATATTTATATTCTTGGAAAAGAAATGTGTAAACCTTATTTGTATTACCAATATGAAACTATAATTGTCAAATAATGTCAACATTGCATGTGTTAAATTCTTGTTTGTTTTTGTCTTTCACTAACTTCCCAGGTCTCTGAATGCTCATCGTGTCAGGCTACTGCCCAAGGATTGAAACAGCCATCAGAGTATACTCCCATAAAGGTAAAGTAATTTTTTGTGACACTTTTAGTGAGATTACATGGTAGTGTACAGCAGTGGATGGTTGCCCTGTTTTGTCTGTTCTCACAAAGGGTCTATATTTAGAACAAGTAGATGTATAAAATTAAGGAATGTATTTTTAATATACTAAACATTTTACAATATATTGATAAGCTATTTTAGCTTAACAAAATAATGCTTTTGCAAATATTCCTGTCTTCTATAATTTTATTATTTATTAATCTTTTAAGTCTTTTACTTAAGGTTTCCCATCCCTTTGAATTACTTGGGATGGATCTCATTGGCAAACTTGCTGAAACTAAATCAGGACACAAATATATTTGTGTCATGATTGATTACTTCACGAAGTGGCCACAAGCTTATCCACTAAAAAACAAATCGGCACCGGAGGTCACAGAATGCATAATTAAGTTTGTGCATCAGTTTGAGGCCCCAAAAAGGATTTTGACGGACCAAGGGAAAGAATTTGTAAATTCCGTAAGTATTTCTTTTCACTATCTTAGAGAAATTTAACACTATGAATGTCCTTCGATACACTATTTGTTTCGATATGCTGCTTCGAAACAAATAGTGTATAGTCTATTTTGTTATAACTATTTGTTCATAAATTTTCAGATCAACCAAGAAGTGTGCAAAGTACTGAATATCAAACGAAGTCTGTGTTCCCCGTATCACCCCCAAACTAACGGGTTGGTTGAAAAAATGAATGGGACCATTCAAAGGTGAGTACTATCTGTAATACATACATTTTCAAAGAAAGATCATAAAACAATATGTGTATTTTGTAAAATACTTACAAAACTGTAAGAAATCAGTTGTTATGTGTGACATATTACACCTTTCTTGTATGTCAGAGCTCTGAGTAAGGTTGTGGGTGGCCATCCCCACACCTGGGATGAATATTTGGATGCTGTAATGTTTGGGATACGTACCAAAAAACAAATAACACAGCATTCACCATACTTCCTGATGTTCGGAAGAGAGGCCCGCTATCCCTCAGAGGTCCCTGAACATTACATGGTAGGGTTATGGTCTATCTTTCCATTTCATTAATTGAACAACAAAGGTATTTTTGAACCTACATAAGACGATCAATAAGAACCACAGACAACATGCATCAATTTTATGACCAAGCTTTTGCAAAAGGAGAAATCACAGTAAACTGCTCCTCCAAGCCATTCAATGAGCGTTCTGCCCTCCCTCAAATAGAGCTGGCCTTTTATTTTGGAAAAGGAAAGAACAAAAAAGATAAACAGAAGAGACAGAACACAAGCTTTATCTACACACAGGTCCTCAACCCCTTTCCCTTGGGAGAGCCATTTCTCTCAAGGGTAGAGGGAGCAATTGGTTATCTTGCAGAATTGATACTTGGTGCCAAAAGTATTCAACATAGCAGTGAAAAGTCTTGACACAGACAATAAAAAGGTCAAACACTTCTAAATGAAAATCACAATAATATATAACAATATAAGACAGATAAATGTTTGATATTATAAATGTAAGAATGATAACACAAAATATACTATTCAATTACTACTTGTTTCCATTATCACTTCAGTTTATTCATAAATATTTTCAGTTTTCACGCATAGTATGGAAGAATTTGCATTCAAATTAAATTTCTGTGAGGTCATGAATTTATGTAAAGCTTATACTTTTTGAAGGCTATCATTCAAAATAGAACTTTATTCTGAAGATTTTCATAATTTCAACAATAAATTTGAAAATTGCATAAATACTATCAAAACACATTGTCTGTATAAACTTTTTCAGAATATGTCACAGTAGTATTCCATAAATATGAGTCCATGCTTTCTAAATGACAGATATTAACTGACACTTGAAATATTAATTTTGTGTTGAAAGATTGACAGTGCTGTGGAGGACATCATTGGAGTGGAGGAGTTGGCGCAAGACATAAAAATACAAGAACACCTGAGGAGCATCGTCAGTGAAAGTGTTTCAAAAAAACAGGACAAGGCAAAGGGAAGAGCACAACACACTGGCCCTGTGTTTAAACCTGGTGACCGAGTTTGGAGGCAGAACATACGCAGTCAGCAGAGAAAAGGTGGGAAGTTGGATGCTGGTTTCCTGGGACCCGATACTGTCATCAGTATCCAAGGAAAAAATGCTGATATTCAAGATGATAATGGTGTGATTTTCCAGATGATAAACACTGACCATCTGAAAATGTGCATCAGAGAGTCCACGACTGCCACACCGTATAAAAAATCAAGGAAGCAAAAAAAATTCTCCTCAATCCCTGGCTCATCCAGCACCACCTCCTTCTGATCCAGCACCACCTGCTTCTGATCCAGCACCACCTCCTTCTGCTCCAGCACCACCTCCTTCTGCTCCAGCACCACCTCCTTCTGATCCAGCACCACCTCCCTCTGATCCAGCACCACCTCCTTCTGATCCAGCACCACCTCCCTCTGCTCCAGCACCACCTCCTTCTGATCCAGCACCACCTCCTTCTGATCCAGCACCACCTCCCTCTGCTCCAGCACCACC
>NW_015117358.1:15024-19132 GCF_001443285.1 Poecilia latipinna
GTGTCATGATAATGATACCAATCTTTTACTTTTGTTTTTTTTGCCGCTACTCCTCATCCCATCCTGATCATCAGATGTGCATGATGCTTTTAAAGGAAAAAATGTCTATGTCCTTCTGTCAAAAGTAAATGGATATAAGTTGTTTTACTGGGACATTAATAAAATCGGTCCTGACATGGAACTGGAGAGTCAGGTGGGTACAATCACTATATTATTTTTGAAATATCACAGCTGTTACAGTATTTAACTAATCTTTTTTTCTTGTTATAAATTTGCAGTCTATTAATGCATTTATGGCTGTCATTGTGAAGGATTACAACAGCAAGAACAAGGGACAGGCTGCGTTCATAGATTCATTTGAAATGACAGCAATGTGGGAGGGAAAAAGTCCTAGATTAAAGGTAGATCTTATACATTCCACTATGTTTTTCTTTGTTAGTCTTACATTTGTTATTAGGATTTCTAAATCGATTAAAATAAATTATGCTTATGGTTATATGTTCTTACACATTTGTCTGTATCACCTATAATAAAATATAATTAGGGCAATGTGTGTGGCTAAAAATGTTTTCTTCTTCATATGAAAAATATATTTTTTTGTTAATTAACAGAAGATGTAATTATGAAATAATTCTTGGAATCAACAATCAACACCACCACTGGACTTTAGTGGTAATAAAAATTTCTAAAACTTTAAAAACAACCTATATCATTCTTATGTCATGGACACAAATCACGTGTAAACTGTCAAATGCAAACTTTATAGGTGATTTACCCACAAGATAAAAAGTCTTTGTTCTTGAATCCACTGGGGGAATCAAAACAAGAGATCCAGAAATGTTTGCAAATCACAAGGTATGGTAGAAAATTTAAGTATAACTCAAGTATGAAAATCATATAAAGTTGTTCTTATTAAATTATCTGTATTTACAGGGCGTTTATGAGGAAGAAGGGGTGCAATGTCTCTCGTTGGACATGTGACACAGTGAAGCATCCAAAACAACAGGACAGTACATCATGTGGTGTATTTTCACTGAAGGTGCATATTGTCACACAGTGTATGACCTTAGAATTTTGAAATATATTTTGAGACATGTACAGTGAATTACTGTCTTTGTTAACTGAACTTGGAATCATAAAATGAAGCTGTATATTTCAGTTTGCAGAAAAACTCCTTGCAAAAGAGGTTGTGGATTTTCCTGTTTCCACTGCGGCGGTCTACAGCATGAGGTTGGACATTGCTGTGAGACTTATCCTTGACAGTGGTAATTATAACATTAATATTCTTATTTTGAGCGTTAATGAGAATTTTTATCACGATTACTGCAATTTGCTTTTTTGGATTAAAAAAATGTTACTTAGCCAAAACTTTATACATCAACATGGAATTAGAAAACAGTTATTTAAGAAAATTGTTTGTTTATAACTTAATAAATACAATAATTTCATTTTCTATAGTTGTTAAAAGTCATAATGCTATTTTTCTTTTCCAAAATGACTGTGTTGACACTTAGGACAACCAATGCAAGGCACAGGATGTGGCAGTTTCATACACAAACACACACACACGCAAACAATTGTACATGCATAATCATGTGTGTATGGATGTGTTTTTTATTTTGTTTTTAACAGATGACTTAAAAGACTTGTGCCACTTTTGTGGAGAGAAGGAAAGTGACACGGACGTGAACTGGGTAAGAAATTTTATAGAGTTATTCAAAGACTTAGAGTTAGTAAGTTAAAGGAAGAGAACAACTTTTACCTAATTTTTTCTATCATAAACAAGATTTTAATAAGACTATCCAGCAGTTGGAATATAAGGGAATATAAAATTATTCATATAAATATTGTCATTGTAAAGACATGTTTACTTAAAAATCGTTTATATTTTTTATTTTTCTTTACTAGATCCAGTGTGACATGTGCCTGAGGTGGTTCCATCAGGCGTGTGTGGGAAGCCCACCAATTCACAAAACTTATGAGTGCATTGCCTGTTTGCCCTAAGTTCCAGAGTTTGCTGTGATTGAGAGCATTGTGTGTTTGCCTTAGGTTCCTGAGTTTGCTGTGGTGTGCTAGTAGTTTATGTATGTTGAACAATGTTTAATAAATTACATTTTGAAAACTATGTTTGACATTTGTTCTTAACATACGTTAATATAAGGTAGCTATGGAAAGATAGTTTAAATCACACAATGAAGTGCAAATATTTTAAAAACACAGTAAAAGACTTGCAGGTAAATTAATTTGTTTCCATTTTAAGTAGGGGGAACAGATTTTATCAGGCAGTTAAGATATTTTGTTCCCCCATCCTAACTTTGGCAAAAATAGAGCAAATGTTTTCAAACTTGCAGGATTTGTTGTTGATGATGAGTGGAATTAACACAGTAAAAGACTTGCAGGTAAATTAATTTGTTTCCATTTTAAGTAGGGGGAACAGATTTTATCAGGCAGTTAAGATATTTTGTTCCCCCATCCTAACTTTGTCAAAAAAAGAGGAAATGTTATGAAAATCACAGGATTTGTTGTTGATAATGAGTGGAATCAACACAGTAAAAGACTTGCAGGTAAATTAATTTGTTTCCATTTTTTAGAGGGGGAACACATTATTTCAGGCCGCTGAAATATCCATTCTCTCCTCTCCTCCCCCCATAACTTTGGGAAATAAAAAGCAACTGTTTCCAAATTCTCAAAAATTATAATGTGTGATAGCATGCTAGACATTTCCTTAATCCAGTAATCTGTCATATTTTACATTAGAACGGGATTTACCAAAAAGTTTACACTCTGATCTTTTCAGGAAGTCTTTATTTTGGTGCCCTGCTATCGGCCAGCTTCCCTCCTCTTGTATCAGAAATGAAAAATTATAAATGCACACTACGTGTTGGGAACCTGTGTTTGTTGACTGACTTTTATTTGTGAGGCTTACGAGACAAAAGCTGAAAAAAAAAGATTGATTCTCTTCACGTTTAAAATAACACAAAACAGCGTAAAAAGACCTCCACACAAGACCTTGTTTATTTATTTATTTTTTTAATTTTAATAGCTGCCGATTAAACTGAAAGTTACAACATTGACATGATTATATGAGTAGTTTTAACCGAGAAATCGATCAGAAGCGCCGTGAAAATGGTCAAATCCGACGAATCCACTTCTCTGGCTGCAATGCGCGCTCCCGACACAGGGGGCAGATTTTCACAGGGGGCAGATTTTCTCACAAGACCTCTTCTGCTGCTGGCTTTCATTTCTCCTCAGTCTCTCTTAGGTTTCATTTTCCGTAGTAGTGAAAGTATTCACACCCTCTTTGATTGCTCCACATTCAGTTCCAGCGTCTTTTACTGGACCAGACCAACACTGTGTTCTGCAGAACCGGAACCTTACGGATTGTTTTCAACGTTTTTATTAATATAAATCTGAAAAGTGTGGTCATTTCTGATTCCTCTCATTTGAAGAATCAGCTATCATTTATTTTATGGTTAGAAAGCAGCAACTCTAACATGTCTATGATATAAATGATAAAACCAGGAGAAGTTGGATCCCGACCAGAACCTCGGTGTTTATTATGGGTCCTGTAGTTCTGGTGATCCAGTCTTGATGTCAGGAAAGTGAAACTGAAGGAAACTCAACAGGGCCGCTATAAAAAGGCTGGCCGGCACGAGAGCAGCTCAGACCGGAGATGGGCGTCCAGGGTTTGGCCTCCTTCCTGGACAAACACCGGAACATTTACCGGGAGGTTCGGTTCGGCCGGAGCCGCCTGCTGGTCGACGGCTGCAACCTCAGCTACCAGCTGTACTTCAGCTCAGGTGAGGCTCACCTGTCGGAGCTGCGGCTCGTTTCGTGTGATTCTTTAGGCTCGGAGGCAGCAAACAGAACATCGTAGTAAACAAACTTCTTTTTCTAAAAGCTGCTCTGAGAAAAAGTGACCAGTTCCTGTCTGCTGACGATCCTCACAGACAACCTGAAATATCAGAACCAGAACCGACGTGTTTGTCTTTGGCACATCGGAACCTGGTAGAGAGCAGAAATGAACCACGATGCCAGAACTCCTTCAGTTCACCTGCCAAGTTACTGCAACTGTCTGTCATTTTGCCTCCATGCATTGCATGGCAGG
>NW_015117359.1:0-19120 GCF_001443285.1 Poecilia latipinna
GCATGTAGATATCGTTCATTTTTGCGTAAAAGTGACAAAAATACGGAACAAACGAGTTCCCCTGTTGACGACCAGCACCAACTTTCCAGATCTACCACCTGATAGCTGTTGTTTGTCCCTGTTAATTATTCATGCTGTGTGCCTGTCGCTCCAGCCAGAAAAACAGGAGAAGGGCTTTTGTTCCACGTTTGGAGTGGGCTTGAAGTGTTTTCTCTCCCTTTGTGCTCCTCGTGTCACAGAATCTGCTGCAGATGGAAAGCAAGATAAGCGCTCCAGAGGCTGATCTTTTTGCCTTCTCCTCCGAGGTCGTGACACTGACATTCTCCCTGGCAAACGTGATACTTTCAACCCCCCGTCTCCTCGTGTTTTCTTTTCATCTTGTCCTTATTGCCCCTTGGGAGCTCTGTGATTTAAAACGCATTTTGAAAACGAAATGCGATGTCAAAACTGGACAAAGATTAGCTTGGGGAGTTTGAGAATGTTGTCAGGATTGAGACGTGCGGGTAAGTAAAGTGAGGTATCAGAGGAGTGAGTTGGCGGCAGAAGGAACAGCTGCGAGGTGTTTTCTTTTTGGCTCCTTGGGTATTTTCAGAGGACTTAGAGAGTAAAGAAAGGCTAAGGTGACTAAAAAAGCCCCTTCCACCATCTGAGCGCTCGCATGGACCACTGGTTAGGGGAGGAGTCCTCTCCAAGACTCTTGTTAAGTCAAGAAACTGTTTGTTGTCTTTGGCTAATCAGTGATTGATCAACAAATGCAGCGTGTACCCACTGATAAAGTAGCAAAGGGCTTTTTAAAAGACTTAATAAATGTACAATCATTTCAAGGTAAGAAAATAAAAAAAATCTGAACTTGTTTTCAATTTTAAATCCAACATTTCACCTGCTAAAAATTAATTGCTGAAGCCGATAGCCAGAAATAAAAGATTATCTCCAGTCATGGTGGTTTTTACATGAACTGGGGCAAGATCAAATGCAGTTCAGCTTCACACAAAACTCCTAAAATGTAACCTATTATCAGCAACCAGCAAAGAGCGACACTCTGCTTTGACTGCACACACTGCAAAAAGCACAAAATCCTACCAAGTCATTTTGGTTTAGTTTCTAGTGAAAATGTCTTAGTTCACTTGAAATGAAACAAAACTAACTGACAAGTAACTTTTCAGCAAGAAACATGAAAATATAAGAAATAGGAGCTTGTTTTAAGTCAATAATGTTTTATTGACAGCATCTATAAAACACTTCTAGGGATCCAAATTCTCTTCCTGATATTTGGTGTTAAAACAAACATGCTTGAAATGTTGCCTTGAAACGTTTATCAAATGTTTTCAAATGTCGCAATCTAACATATCAGAAACCCAGATTCAGTAAATGCACTAGTTTCTTTGTTCATAATCCCTCTTTTTAATTTAAAATAACCTAATTATTTTCAATTAGTTTAGAGGAAGTTTAGAGGAACTGCAGCTTCTGTAAATCGGATTCAGTGTGTCCTGTTTTCGGCTGCTGTGTGGTCGTCTTGTTTGTCCCCCACAAAGCAGCGGTCAGTATAATGTCCATTTTGTTCTTTGTCCACGCTAACCACATGATGCACACAATCACAGACGGCCCACGCTTCGTCGCAGAGTCTTCCTCAGACTCACATTCTTCTGGCACACTAACCTGCTTAATTTAATTTGCACTATGAGCGCTTTATTTTCACACAAGCAGCATTGGACCACATGCTGTCTCATTAAATAGGCCATGGTCATGCCTCACAAGTTTTCACACAGTGCTCCTTGTTGTTGTGGGCACACACACACACACACATAGAAAGAGAGAGAGAGAAATACACACAGAAACACAAATG
This sequence comes from Poecilia latipinna, assembly GCF_001443285.1. NCBI lineage: Eukaryota > Metazoa > Chordata > Actinopteri > Cyprinodontiformes > Poeciliidae > Poecilia > Poecilia latipinna. The sequence goes on from NW_015117359.1 coordinate 1,844, forward strand.
GTCTTGAAGATTTCCCCTGGCAGGAGCAGCAGAATATTTTAATACAAAACATTTCTGTGGAATTGAGATGCTGATCTGTTTTATGTTTAAATGCATTTTTTATTTTTTGTAAAAGCATAAATACGTAAATGTTTTATCCTTTTAAACGATGGAAAGATAAAAAAAAAAAACACAAAAAGTGCCAATTCAGTCAGATGCTTAGGATGTGGAAACAGGAAAAACAAGCCTGGAATTATTTAATTTGGACTCTTTCTCGTTCTATGAATTATTAAATGTCTTTCATCTTTTTAATAAGCTAATCTGGCTTTGAAGACTACAGCAAAAATCATCGACAGTATTCACTCAACTTGAACTTTTCCACATTTTGATAAAGTCCAACATTTAATGCATTTTATTCAGATTTTAGACGTGTGGAAAGGCGTCTGCCACTTTCCTCATTTATTATTTTTAAAGGACAATTTTGTTCCGAGTCTTTGTTATTTGTTGTTGTTTTGTTTATTTATTTTGGGTATTTAGAATGTCTTACAGTTCCAATGTTAAATGTTCGTTAGAATTTAAGGTTTATTGACCTTGAGAATGTGTTCTTGCATATTTATGCCATTATTACCATCATATCACTTGGAAATGGTCTCAAAACAACAATATTATCGTTTATCGCGATAACTTCTGGAACAATTTATCGACCAGCAAAATTTGTTATCATGATACACCTATATATCACATGAAATCCCAATGAAATTCATTAAAGTTTCTGTTTTAAATTTAACAAAATGTGAAGCCACTGCAAAGGATTTACTGAAAAACACAAAATGTCACCAAGCATTTTTGGTCTAGTTTCTGGTGCAAATATCTCAGTCCACTTGAAATAAGACCAAAATAACTTCAGCAAGATATTTCTTCTTATTGATGAAAAGTACTAGTTCCAATGGCAGATTATTTCACTTATACCATTTTGTTATAGATGAAATAATCTGCCAGTTTTCATCAATAATAAGAAATTATTTACTTAAAACAATAATATCTTGCTGAACAGTTACTTGTGAGTTAGTTTTGTCTTATTTCAGTGAACTGAGATATTTGCACCAGAAACTAGACCAAAAATACTCGGTTAGATTTTGCGTTTTTGCAGTAAAAATAAATAAAACCTCACTAAATGATGATTTGGTTTATAGAACTTGTTTTCTTAGCATTTTTTTTTTTTTTTTTTGCTTGAACAAACAAATGAAGCTGAAGCGTGCTTCTCCCCAGCAGTGCACTTCGTTTCCCCATTATTTTGATTCTCATAAAACCCTCAAACATGAACATACAGACAGGCGGCAAAGACGAGCTTGCAGCCTCAATCTGTCAGGGGACATCATGCGGCGCCCGCAGGAGACGCGCCGTGCACCCGGCCCCCTCCGTGACTCCACAACTGGAAGATCAATCCGTAAAAAACGGGGTTGCATGTTGGCATTAGTTGTTTTCTAAATACCTTGTGGGGAGCCTGTGACACCCGTACAGAGACATCGCCTCTGAATAAGAGCTGCTGTTTTAATTTTCCACTGTGAAGCATGAGTCATAATCCCGTTTTCCAGACTTTAACGTCGCCCAAGTCTTTTGTCTCGAGGGGGAAACTTTTGTGTGATATTTTGGTGTTTTCATGTAGTTTCTGGTGAACCAGCACCCCGAGCCCCTCAAAGACTTTTGTTAAGACACTATTTAAAATCAGTGAGCTTTCACTGGAAATGATGTGTGAATTCATGCAGCTCCATCTGGCTTACAGAGCCTGTCTGCATCTGTCATTTTAACCGAGAGGAGAGTCAGGCAGAGGTGACACTACAGCGCGGTGTTTTCACTCTTCAGCCAGCAGCTAACAAGTCGTCTTTACTCAGAAACGCCTCGACTTAGACAGATTTGCAGCAGCGCTACCTGTCTGTAACCTAGCAATGAGCTCCAAGCACCTTTTAGAGGAATAATCAGGCAAATCTGCAGGAACAGGAAAATAAAAACAGAGATTTAAAATGGAATTAGAAAGCTGCATTGTTTTCTCTCCGTTTTTGTGTGCATTCCTCTGCATTAAAAAAAAAAAAAACACCTGTAGGCAATCCAGGGCGATCTTTTCCTCCACCTTAATAATTACAGATGCCTACCTGCTGCAGCTCAGTGACAGCAGCCCGGGGATAGGGGTACGAGTGAGGGAGAGGCAGCAGGAGGGGTGAACGGAGCGTCAATCTTTCCAGATACATTATACACCGCCTCTGTCAGGAATCCACACAGCAGAAACATCTGCAAGCACAAACCAAGCACAAACACACACATGCACGGAGTCACACACAATGCACCGGGGGAGCAAGAGGAGAGGAAATGGAGTGCGAAGATGGAAACGAGGAATGACTGGACCTGGACCAGTCGTCATGTGCTGATTCTCCACCAACCCCCCCCTCAACCCACAGAGGGTGCAGCCATTTCAGGGTTTTGTCTTATGGTGGCTGGCCAAGCGTGGCTGAACTCTCTGCATACTGTACATCCCAGAGTTCCCAGGAGGAAGAAACTCGCTGATGAATGGAGGAAAGTAGGCCAGGAAATTCACCACTGCGTCCCCTCTTCCTCCTCCTCCTCCTCCTCCATATCTAGAAATTTGGTTCACTGGGAGCGAACAATCTATTTGTATGTCATGCCAAGTATTCCAGTTTCTTTGTTTTCCTAAAGCGATTTTGTTTATCTTGGAACTGACTCAGAACAAACTCTCCTCTTCATATTCTGTTTTTGACAGATGCCACTAAAACAAGTGAAAAAAAAAAGCTTAATTCAGATTTTAGAAAAAAAAAACTCCAGCCATTAAAATTGTTTTTATAATTTAAAAATAACTGTAATTTTACTTTGCAAAATTCACATTTTGGATGTTTTTGCACTTCCATTTGGGTTTCTACTGCTCAGAACAAACTTCTTGTCGATTTTGGTTGTAAGTTTTGGTTTTCAGGCGTCTGGAAAATGAGTTGTTTCAAAAACCTCCAAACATTAACTTATTGCCAAATTTGGATGTTTTTTTATTTTATTTTATTTTTAGGAGCAGCTGAGACCCAAATGGAAGTACAAGAATGTGCCGAATGTGACTTTTCCATCGCAGGTTCCCTTATAATCATTCATGAATTAAGCCCAGAGACCATAACTCTGTTCTGCTGTCCTCCAGGTCCTTCCTCATGTCCTGTGGACCATAAATGACATTCCCAGACTCCACTTTGGATCTGCAACCTTCAGCCCTGCAACATTTTGACAGACATCGAGCCAATTTTCCGTCTCCTCTCAGAAAACCGCTAGGGATAAATGAACTATAGATGTGGCCTGAAATCAGCTCCAGCGGCATCCGATCCATTGAATCAACTTTAGCTGTGTTTTCCTGCCAACTTCTGCTTGGATACCATCATTTGCTTAGCAACTGCCATGCCAGCAGCTATACGTGTGCATTAAACGCTGACGGGAACAGCAGGGCTCAGCTGTTGATGGAACACAGTTATCCTTTTTCTCATTACTGCCTGCTCTGTGTGAGATTTACCAGGACACGGGGCAGCCATCAGAGAATTACGCATGTGTTTGCACAGCATGGCCAAGAAGGAGAACAGGCGTGCAGCTCGGAGACACCTGTCGGGTCCTCTGAGCAGAAATTTGAGCTGACAAACAGAGCTTTTTTCCCCCGGTTAACACTCCAGATGTCATCGGATACGTCTGTAAACACGCCTCCCAGAGAGAAGCCGCTCAGACATCTTCAAAGCGCCAGAACTTGCATGCATAATTTTATTTGAGATCATAAAACACAAATTAGGACCCCCGTCTCATGATGGTTGTTTGCTGCGATGTTTCTACATGCTGAGGAACTTCAGGCACAAATACCTATTATACCTGATGTATGCCGAAGCTCAGCCACTCCGTGCTGCTTTTGTTCCTGTATGCATGAATAAAATCTCTGAAATGGGAAAAAATAAAATCTTGCTTAACGATACGTCTCAACCTGAGATGTTTCGTTTCGTTTTTCTTGGATGTCTCTCCTTTCCAGAAAAGACGATCAAGTCAACGAATTTATGAGGCTGTAAGAAAAACAAAACCTTCCAGATTAACTCCGGTTGGCGTCATGCATTAAACGGTATTGACACGAATTGATAATCAGGAGCGTAATCAGTCTAACAATATATCTGAAGGATGAATTCATTACCCATCCCACTGAACAGCTGCATCACATATTTAAAGAAGCAATCACATTCTTAATATGTTTCCAATTAGGATTTATTTAAAGGCAATCAAAGCAATTACCTGTAACTATTAGTTATGTTAATTATTAATCACACGAAGGTATAATGATTGAAGCAGATAGAATACAGAAAGAAACAACAAAAAGAAGGAGAAAAGCAAGTTTTTTGTTTTCATTACAAAATGGACGACTTATATTTGTTGTAGAGGACAGACGCAGCAGACTTTTGTCCAATTTAAGAGTAATGTAAGCTGAATGAGTAGTTGGTTTTGAAAGTTGCTGGGGGGCGCTGTTGAGCCATTTCTACTGCAACTTTTGCAAAATCCTTAAAATAAGTAAATTTCCCACATGATTGACACATGTGGGAAGATTGGTGAGTTTTTGAGTCGTTTAATAATAATACTCAAAAGCACAGATACAGTTATTATATTGTGCTTACCTAAGTGTAACATCGCATCGGCCGATATTAGTCATTTTTTAACATATCGGTATCAGTAATAAAACTGGGCCGATATTAAGAACTGATATTTATTTCCATCTTGTTGCCGACTGGTCATCTTTTTTTTCCCCCAAAGGTAACAAAACAGTCGACAAATATATATAATATCTGTAAATATTGGTCCTTGGACATCACAGCAATATTAATATCAGATATCGAAATTTTCGTATCAGTGCATCCCTAGGTATAAAAGGTGGTTATTTGAGGGTGCAACTTTTTTATTATTTTTTTTCCCCTTACAGATTTGTTTTTCAGAAAAACCATAAAAGCGTCGCTGCAACATATCATATCTACTTCATCATTCAAAAGTGATATTTGCTTCAGAAGTTCTGATATAAAGGGAGACATGATAGGACTTCATAAAATGAGAATTATTTTTGAGATTTAGAGTAACAGAAAATTCAGCAGATATCACAGTTTGGCTTGACTGTGAAGTCAAACAACTGACAGTCATGATGAGGGAAATGAAAAGTTAATGACGGTGAGTTATTTGTGCAGCAGCGTAGAAGGCGAGAGATTTTCTGATGCTGCAGGGATAATCTCTGTTATCAGGAGAAACTGTCACTCTGAAATTCAAACAATTACAGACAAAGACTGAAAACCAGAAAGTTTGACCTTGAAATGTCCTCCGTGGTTGTGACTCATCCAATGGGAAAAGGTTTTACATCAAAGCCTCGTCTCATAACCCAACAAGATTGAATGACAAACTCACCACAGACAGTGGATGAGAGACGAGGTTTTACGGAAAATAAAAAGGAGAGCAGCGAAGGAATAAAAAGTGGAAAAGGTCGTTCAATTTCCCGTTCTTGTCAGAAGTTAGCAGGTGGTTTCAGGGGAAACATGCGACTGCCGACTTTCACAGTTTTTAAAATTACAAATCCATGAACCAGAGCGCATCAGGGGACGGCGGAGGCTTTCTTCAGCTGGCAGGGTAAATATCCGTCAGGAAGAGGATCCGTTTCTTTCAAGTGATATTCAAACTCCCTTCAGGATGAACGCTCAGCTCGCTGTGACAGAAACATGAAACTTTGACGCGAGACGTGGTTTTAGGGAACATTTTGCAGATACAAAAAAAAAAATAACACGAGCCAACTCCGTGAGATTCCCCAGTCTGAGATTCACGACTAGACTTGTTGCACTGTAAAACATTTACAGGTGGTTTAACTTGACAATGAAAGTCCACCTGCTGCCTTGAAAATGCAATTTAAGTCGACAAGAAAATAGTTTTGGTTTTAACTCAGAAATTAAAGTTCATGAAGTTGATTTAACAACAAGAGACAAGTTGACCAAACTTTGTTTTTTTAGTTTCATTCATCTTGAATTCTGAGTTTTAACTTAAAGCTGCAATTTAAACCAAATAGTTATTTTGAAGTAAATTTCTGATCTGATGATGAATTTTATTAAACATCCCAATGAATTCAGCTCAGAAACATTTAGTGTGATCAGGACATTATCCTCAAGCTTTGCTGACTGAGAATTGCATTAAAATGAACATTTGCCTTAATAAAACACCAGAGTCAGATCAACGTAACGCACTTCCACCTCAGGAGACAGAAACATGCCGCTAAGCATTCTGGGAAATAGTTCCCACTCCTGTCTTTCTCTTCTTTCAGTTTTTTTAAATGCTAAACTAAACTCAGTTTATTCAACTCTTGGAGGTTTGACTAAAATAAAAAGTTAACACAACTTACTGCTGTAAGTTTATCTTTCACAAACTCACATTTAGGTTCAAAATCTGAAACTGGATAAATTTATTTGACTTAAAGAGTAAAAGGTAGTAGACACAACTAAATGTCGTATCTACTGTAAAATGTTTTGTTCCAGCCTCACCTTGTGTCAGGAGTTTCTGCTCTCCATCCGTTTGCTCATCGTGAAGGAAAACGCCTCGTTAAGTTCGGCTAACAATACAGACTCCTGGCGCCGCAGGGCCTCGTTTAATAATAAAACTGTTTTCCTGTCTCACACAGGCGATGTGACGAAGTGCACACCTCTGATAAACTCTGAGAAATCACTGTATGTTTTCTTTTAACAGCGTCGCCTCAACATGACTATTTGTGGCCGATTTGTTTATTTGCTTTATATTGTGAAACAATTAGTAAAGTCAGCAGCAGGTAGCAATAACGCCTGACAGAAGTTCATTTATGTTTTTCTAACCTCAAAAATTAGTCTGCAGGGGAAAATGTGAGTCAAATGAGGAAACATGCACTCCTTTCTTCTCTGCTCAGTTCAAGAAAAAAGGTTGATGTTTGCATCTGGTGAACCAGAACTGTGTTACACAGTGGAGGTGATATTAGGAAAAGCAGGGGAAAGTTGTCCAGCTGAGTGATACGGTTCAGACTTTACTCCAACAGGGAGACGACAGGCAGCAATAAAGCGCTAGAAGTTTTGTTTTTACTAACATTTTCCTCTAATAAAACATTTCTGTGTGATATTAAATTCACTGAAAAGAATATGTGTGTCCTTCAACCTACCCACAAAATCTGGGGTAGTCCATTTTTCTTTTTATTTTAAATTCTGACTTCCTCCACCAATCTGCCACATTCAGCAAAATAGCTGCAGAGCATCATGGGACAGAGATTAATCACCACTGTGGCTAACAATGGGCACAGCGCTCCTGGGGGTTAAACTCATTCAGCGTACGCTTCCCCGCGAACGTTTGCTCACCTTGGCCAAATAACTCAAGCACTGCAAAAACACAAAATCTTACCAAGTGAATTTGTTCTAGTTTCTATTGAAAATATTTTAGTTCATTTGAAATAAGACAAAACTAACTTCAAAGTAACTTTTCAGCAAGATATAGGAGCTTGTTTTAAGTCAGTAATTCCTTAATATTGCTGAAAAAATACCAAATTATTTAACTTATATAATGGGAAAAGTGTCATGTATAAGTGAAATAATCTCCCAATGGAACTAGAATTTTTTCATCAATATTAATGAATTATTGACTTAAAATAAGCTCCTATATCTTGCTGAAAAGTTACTTTCAAGTTAGTTTTGTCTTATTTGAAGTGAACTAAAATATTTGCACTAAACTAGACCAAAAACACTTGGTAAGACTTTGTGTTTTTGCAGTGTACTGACTCCAGCAGCTGTTTTGGCTGCAGGGTTGCTCCTGAACTAATCGCACCTGGAGCTGAAAGTTTCGATCCTCAAGTAGATTTTGGACGTTCTTAAATCTGCTAATAAGCTGTACAAACTTGAACAGGCAAACTTTAGTTTTATAATGGAGAACAAACAAAGCCATTATTTTTCAAATACTCAAATTTGGGACCAAGTAAAATTTAAAACTGTACATTTCATGTTTGAAGTAAGAAACCATCAACTTCCAATACATAAAAATATATACAAAAGGCCTAAAATGCTGATTTTAAAAATTAATCTATAATTGTACATATAAGGATGAGAATGTTATGAGTATGAGAGGGGCAGAAAATCATACACTGCAAAAACACAAAATCTTACCAAGTATTTGGGGTCTAGTTTTGTGCTAAGGTTTATATGTGTGGTTAGTCTGAAATAAATTAATCATTCATTCAAACAGCACCAACTCTTCACTTACTTGATGCAATTATCACTAAAACTTCATTTTTTGTGACGCCCTCTGACAGAGTGGCACCCTGCGTGGTGCGCCATTTCCTCCTTATCAAAAATCACCTCTGCACCTTTTAGACGACGCTCTGTTCTGTCTGTAGTTTCTGTGAGATTTTTAATAACGGCGCTAAAGGATTAGGAAAAACCGTTTTTATAGACAGGGTAGATTGTGAGACGGCGATGAGCGATTGGTTTTACTTTAAACAAAAAGCTCTGGGAAGGAAATTGAAGGGGATGGGTTTTCCTCCTGTCCCTGCAGACTCAATGGGCTCTGCTCATAATTTAATCTGCTGCAAATCTACAACCACTGTGCAAGTCTTTGTGCTGCAGTTTCACCAGAAAGTGGTTCAGATTTGAAAGAACCTCAGGAGAAAAAGGGTAGATAAAAGAGGATGTGTGTGTTAGAGAAACGAGGTGACTCGGCTAAAAGATGGAAGAGCCAATAAAAAAATAATTTGACACATTGCACTGAGATGACAAGGTGACCTTGCTGCCTAAAAAAAGCGTATTTTAAAAAGCTTTAAGTAAAATGCAACACAGATAAAGTAAATCTTACTAAAAGATGGAGTGAACTCTGCTAATGGCACTTCTTGAAGAAAACAAGCCAGATCATGCATTTGTAAACAGCATTTCCTTCACAGACAATAAGGTCAGTAGATGAAGTTAAATGGGAGCAAATAGACACCAAGTTAACAAGAAAATGATCATAAAGTCAACAGAGACGTGATACAAATGTATTAATGTTAAAATCAAGCAGAAAGATCTGAGCCTTTACATGCTGATACAAATGATCACTAACGGATTGTTGTTGCATTTTAGGAAATAAAATAGTTAATTTCTCATTTAGAAAATGTATTTATTTACATCTTTTAATGTATTTCTAACATAGTACAAAATGGTTAATTACAAATCTGTAGAATGTGCCAATTTTTTTTGTATCTGATTAATAAACTACTAAAAGTAGCTTCAGCTCTAGCTTTAGCTCTCCCAGCAGGCTAAAATGAGACTGTTATTATTCTGCTGTCTTGAAAATATGAATAATTTTATTTATTTAATGTCTGACAGTGAGGAAAAATGGTTCATGCATGTAAATATCTGGTGAACAGAATAATGAAAGGTCCAAAAAGCTCATTCTGTTCTGAAACACAAAACAGAAAGAGGAAAATAAAAGATTTTTCTGGTTGAACTGAGAGTTCACTTTGACTAAATGGATAAATCCGGATGGTTGCTGAAATGGGCAGGAGGCAGTCCAAAATTCAAAGTCTGATTTATGTCACAGCAAAGCTAAGTGGGTGTTTTCCGCTGTTTGCTTTGCATACAAACCAAAAAAAAAAAGTTAAAAACCTGAAAATAAAAATATGGTAGTCTAGGAAAACAACTTTCAAGACTCAAATTAGATTTAAACGCACAATAACAGAACAGTCTGCATCACGCTTTGAACCCAGCATCATTATTCTCACGCTGCATTGTGTCTGTGCATCCTTAACGGAGCACACGATCACAAATGTCTGACAAAGACCACTTCATCAGCTCATGTCTCCGCTCGCCACAGGCCCCTGGCTCTCCTCCACTGTGAAAATATCTTCCAAACCGCATAAATATTTATGTCCATTAATAGTAAAGAGGCAGCACGAGTAGATGCATAATGCTCCGTGCTGGTCCTTATTTTCGGCGGGGAGATGCACTCCAACTGCCACGACGTCTCTGTCGCCATGACAACGGAGTCGAGCTCTCCATCGGAGCAGGACTCGGTTGTCCCCGCCGAAACCAGCAGCAGCACGGGTTGTTATGTGGAAGAAGTGCTGCGGCGACATGAATATTAATGCTGATTTGCAGCTACTTGAGCGTCTGGAGGACATGTGTTCTCAGATGTAAGGCACTCTGCAGCGCGTCTGAACAGGCTGATGTCAAAAAAGTGGAAGAGAACATGATGGGATGACCTCTGACCTTCTTGGAAACGTTGTTACCAAGCACACAACACTTTGACCATATTGACCCTTTGCAACTACGTCACTTAATCATTCAAAATGTCGGAAGTGAGGGATGAGAGTCTTGAAAGGAGCGACTAAAATTGTTTTGCCAGTTTGTTCATGGTTTCAACTTCTTCGAGTCGAACTAATTTGTCTGTGGTCGTAACTCACCTGGTTGGGGCTCATAGACGGCGGTGTTTACAAGAGTTACAAAGAGCTAGCTTAGAAACCGGCCCGAACCGCCTCCCTCCTGACGTGTTGACCAAATTACCACTTTTCCTGAATTTACACCACATGATTTAAATCACTATGTCATAAAAAGTGTTTCATTAAAAACGTACAAAAGACGAGATGCTAACCAGTTTTTTTCGTACATGCTAGGCTACATGACGGCGCGGCACTGTTTCCATGGTTACCAACGGTTAGACGGTAACCTTCTCCATAACACAATATTTGACATATTTCTACTTATAAAGTATATTAACGTTAATCTTCTTACCTTTAAAAAGTGTTCGCTGCAAATCCGCGATTTCACCGAGGGCTGACAGTCATGATTAACGGCTGATATCCATCACCGCCGTATCTTTCCTCATTAAAAGTCATAAAAGTTTGGTTTCTATCCTTCTCCGTTTCTAAAGCCGACTGCGCTGCATCCTACGACCATTTTTAAAGTAAAATCAACTAAATAAAAGCGATTTTAGGAAACAGATGCCTGTTTTTAGACTGGCTTTAAAGGAGCGGATTGGTTGTTTTGACATCCGTCATGGCGGAGTGGGCGGAGTTCTGGAGAGCGTGACGTCACGTGCAAAAGGTCAACAAAGAGCAAGTGTGCTTGGTGAGGCATTTCCATTCCCCATGCCAGTATTGTCCAACTCCAAAATATTGTCTTAAGGCAGTATTGTCCATTTGTGGTCCCTTAGTCCGTAATTCAAGAATGGAGCATATTTGCAATTATTTTGAGATTTTCACAGACAAATAAAATCTTCTTAAATACTTATTATTCAGATACAAGACAGAGTAATTAACTGTATTAGCAATGTTTTCATAGATTACACTTTTTTTAAAACCAGCAAATGTTGCACAATTTAATTTATTTAATTTCCATTTATGATTAATAATGAATTTTTGAATTTGAACTGAACAACCTTTGTTGCAAAAATGTAAATACAAAGTTTAAAAAGAAAAAAATAAGACAATAAAATCCCCAGACCTCCAAAATGCTTTTGAAAATATTTACGTCATTTAATACTGCAACTGTGCAAGACCTAATTTATATTTTGGATCAACAATGATTTAAAGACTCCAAATTCTCTGTTTTATTAAATTAGTATCTATTTAGTATGGTAAAGACATGAAAACAACAAATGTCTTAAGAAACTCACCTTTAATTAAAACAAAATGAAGTGTTCTCAACTTGACAATTTTCACCCCCATGGTAAATAGTCTGCATACCACTGTCTTAAGGAGTTTTATTGTTCTGGAACGCGAGACGAGAGAATTTTAAAATAAATACTTGGGACTGAACAGACGGCACATAAACAAACAAATAATTGCAGCTTTACTTCACTGCTGTCCGCACAAACACGCTGCTGCTGGTGCTGCTGCTCTGGGCTTTATTCTGTCAAAACATTGAAGTTTTCCGTCCGCGGACATGATGTCTGCTTGCTTTGACGTCTCCTCTGGGAGATCCAGCCGTTCTGCTATATAAAAGATGGATGGAGAACAAAGGTATGTTTCAGCTGGAGATGGAGGATGATACACAAACAAAAGACAGGAAAACACCGATAAAGCTGAGGTGTGCCTCAGAAAACAGAAATGCAGTGTTAGCTCCGAGAGAGATTAGCGGGCCACCCAGCAGGAGAGATTTCCCCCAGCTTACTGTCTGACTGCTTTCAAGGTAACACGACTTTTTCTTCCAGCCTCCTTCGGGTTCCTCCTGCAAAAATAACAGTAACATTTACTCACCGTATGAACAAAACATAATGTCGAGCGGAGTCTATTTCAAACCAAAACATGAAGGAAAACTGATCAAAGGCTGCGTTCACACTGCAGCCTGAAGTGACTCAATTCCGATTTTTTGGCAATTCCGATTTTTTTTGCCGGGGCCGTTCACACTGCCAGTAAATGCGACCTGTATGCGTTCTGCAGTGTAAACGGGCAAACGACCTGAAAGTGTCCCGCATGCGCAGTAGAGGGCGCAATAGCGTCAGCGTTCTCAGTGTTCTGCCAACCGCCATGAAAAGAAGAAGTGCTCAGTGTTTGCGGAAGTAAACATAGAGGCTAACGGTGGAGGTTAGCTTACATATTTGAAGTTGTTGTCCGGCCGGAGCAGCCTATTAACAACTTAATCCTCATATATTCTGCCATGGTTGTTGTTTTTCTTCCCGCTTGCGTGTATCAGGACGCAGAATAGTGAGATTTGTTGAGAATCAGTAACGTTCAGTTCGGATGAATGCGACCTGGACGTTAGGTCGCATTTGAATCGGATAGTATCGGATATGGGTCACATTCGAAAAAGAATCCGACCTGTGCTGTTCACACTGCCATGAAAAGATCGGATACAGGTCGCATTATGTCAAAAAAAATCGGAATTGAGTCACTTCAGGCTGCAGTGTGAACGCACCCAAAATCACTCTGGAACATGAGTCAAACTCAAGGCTTGTGGGCCAAATCCGGCCCGCCGTAGCTTTTTATGTGGACTTCTAGATACCAGACTAAACATTAAGTTATTATGTTATCAAGTTGATATAGTTTTTATCTGTTTACTGCCAAATTATATAAATCAGTCCCTCAAGTTTCTTCAGAATTATCATGGAAATTCATGCAAAAATCAACAAATCCCTACACTTTTTTTGCGCCAATACATAATTGAGAGTTTATTGCAAATTCTTCTCAAAAATTGTCAAAAACATTCTTACTTGTACTAAACATCTGCCTCAGCCTTAATTGATGTCAAATTATAGTCCATGATCTACAAAGCGAGTAATAAAAAGTCGCATTTACTTTCATAAATAAGTGCAAATATTTCCAAATTAGTACCACAAACACTTTGATTTTTATTGAAAAAAATCACAAAAGGCATCACGAAATCCTGGAGAGACGGAAAATATGTTCAGTAATATTATTTCATTTTAGGATTTCATAGATATTTTAACAGTTTGGTGAACTGTTTTTATCAATATGCATAATCAACCCTTTAAGAGCATTCATGATCTTGATTCGACCCAAAACAAAAATGAGTTTGAGGATGTATCTGCATTTAATGTTTTAAGCATTTACTGTAAATACTGAAAAAAGCATGAAAAGTTGTGTGAACTATTGAACAGTTAGTTGTATAACAGCTGTTGATTCACATATGTACTGCCTGCAGTTGAGGAAGAAGAGGCATCCCCATATCATGATACCCGAGACACCGTGCTTCTCTGTGCGCTGCACGGTTTAGGGATCATCTGACAATTTATACCCAGAAAGAAAGAAAATAGCTTTCAAAAATACAGAAATTTTAGTTCCAGTGGTCTTTAGACCCGTTCAGTAAGCATCTTTTATTTAACCAGGTAAAAACCCAGTCAGATCCAGATCTCATTTTCAGAAATCTGCAACACACAACAACCTGGTTACACTGGTGTCACACACTCTTCCACTGCCGATACCTTGAATATGAATTTGTAATCTATCATTTTCAGGATAATAACTCTAGAGCAAGCAGACATGATGCAGAAAGATGCCGTTTCATAAATCAAAGAAAAAAACTCACAGAACTGAATCCAATCCAAAAACATGAAGTCAAAAACCTGATGACAAATCCAAAAAGTAGTGACAAAGTTAATCACTGCATAAATGAGTAAAAACAGAGTGAACCAGAAGAGAACATGTAGTGGAACAAAAGAAAGGTGAGGTACTAATTAACAGAGCGGGAGACGCTGAATGGGAAACCAGAGCGCAGATTCAGAGGGAATATGATGGACTATATGGCAGAACAGAAACTACAGAACAATGAAAACGGATCGCAGCTCAACATGACGGCAGTTAAAATGGGACCAAGACGGGATTCTAATGCAGAAAACAACCAAAAATCAGCCTGTAACCAGGAGCAACTGGACAGGAAACAGTGTGGAGGATGTACCGGGGTTGTGAGCAAAGAGTCTTAGGAGACAAACTTGTTGACATGGAAACGATCACCTGATGGTGCAGGTCCTCCGTCTCGCCTCTTTGGACTCAGCAGACTGAAAAGCAACATGGCTTTATTTGCTTATATGGATAATTACACACAGACTGACGCTTTTTAAACCTTTATTTCTGTTAGTTGGGGTGATTTTCTGCATATATGTAATAAAACCAGAGTGGGGTAGTAACTACAGTTACATTTACTCGAGTAACTTTTTGGAAAAAAATGTACTTTGAGGAGGAGACTTTTGACTTTTACTTGAGTAATTTTATTATGAAGTACCTCTAATCTTGAGTAACTTTGCTGAATGAAGAACAAACATGTTTTAACCAAAAATTCACCAGATTATAGCACACGCCTGCAATTTTTGTTAGTTTTATAAGTTTTGTATTGAAAGAAATTATTTGGAAAAATGTTCCTTTTGCAATTTTGTAATTATTTCATATGAATTATTTAAATTTTGATCTTTAAATACCAACATTTCTGCATAACCATGTTGTCTGATTAAGTTTTAAATATTAAACGATTGACAATTTGATCAGTTACTGAGCATTTGAGTAACCGTTTTACCAAATACTTTTTGGGGCGGGGCTGTCGGTTACTGGTTACTATGGTAACCATCAACAGAACTTAATATACCGATAAATGTCTGGAGAAACGGCTTCTTCACTCAACAAAGATAAATTCAAAGAATAAACAAACACATTTTGACAAACTTTACATCTAAAATATTGTTAAAATAAAACTATGTTGCATATAGAAGAGAAGTTTTATATTTTTAACTGAATTTTAAAAATAAATTACATTTTAGGTTCTATATTTTAACTTACTGCAGTCCACCTGTATAGTTGCTTTAAGATTCTTGCATTGATTACAGATGTTTCATGTTCAGAGTAACATCTTTCAGCGCGTCTCCCACCCTGACGGGTGATTTTCTAGTTCAGGAGACGTTTGTTATGACAGAGGGTCGTCTGAGCCTGAGGACAGTGAGACAGCAAAATCCAGGACAGCAACACCCAGAAATACACAAACACACATGCCACTCATTGTAATACAGGTCGTCTATTTGGTCTGACCTAGAAACGCTGTCTGCACGAAGGCTGCTCAACAAGCTGAAACAGACTGACAGGCTCAAAACACTCCAAATCCCCCTGTTCCCTCCTCTGCTCCCCCTTTAAAAGCCTGGATTAACTCAAAAACAAGAAAAAAAAATACACATGTAGAGAGAAATTCACAGTATTTCTGAAGGTACATTTTTTATGTTATAACAAAACACAGAACAGATACGGGTGGAGGGCCGTAGCTGATCCAAATTGAAGCTGCTGAGCGTGAGGTTGTCAGCAAAAGAAATAATTAGCTCCAGCATGTCTGTGGCTTTTTCTCTGTGACTCTGTATGAACCGCACAACACGGCCAAAAGAAAGCTGGTAAACCATGGAAACAACATCTACCAGCAGAGAGAGATACGGATACCTTCCCTCTCTTCTGCCTGTGTTTGTCTTTCCTCCTTCTGGAGGGACTGTCAGAGTCTTAGGGGCGATCTCAGTGCATCAGCAGAGGAACAAGAGGCAGGCGGATGCTGAGGCAGAAGGATGTTTTGAAGGTGAAGAGGGTGAAACGTCCCACTGCAGCAGATCTGTTTGCAGACAAGGACGTGGCACGGGCATTCGCCTAGATTGCACGTTTTGGGTATTTTGGGTCATGTCAAGATCATATATGACTTGACCCAAAAGGGACGGTTGTGCCGGAATATATTGATAAAACACATTAGCAAAACTGTTAAAGTATTAATAAATCATTGTCTCTGCATTTGAAAAGTTCTTAAAATTAAATAATGTTGACCATCTATTCACAGTAATCAGTTCCTCCAGAATTTTAAAAATAATTTGTGATTTTTTTGCAATCAAATTCGCATATTTTGAAATATTTTCAAGAATCTTTGCAATTATGCACTTATATAAGACATTAATTGTGACTTTTGTTACCCACCATATTGATCATGGACTGTAACTTAACATTAAGGCTGAGGGAGCAGTGTTGTAAAGGTAGTAGTGGAAATTCAACCAAAAGTTTTTATCCAAAATTTTGCTTTTAATGTAATTTTTTAGTAATAGGATACAAAAACATCCGGTGGTTTTTACTAAAATGCAGACCTGGGAACTTAAGTGGCCATAAACTGTTCTTGTAACTAAAAAGAAACAAAAAAAAAATCCAAAAAGAGATAAAAAATTTAGGATATGATTTGCATTTTTTTTTTTTTTTTGCTAATCTGACAAACATGTAAGATCCTTTTTTGTTTTAAGTCTACAAAGAACTACAGATATCTGTCTGCTTTGCTTATTTCATTAACATATTATACGTTTAGTTTATTTAGCAAGTAAAACATATATATAATTTTTCCAAATATATATAAAAGTACTAAAAATTTTGTGACCCCAGGTCTAGTTGCAACTTGACATTTTTGGCCCACATGTTAAAGAGTTTGGAAACCACTGCTGTAGGTTCTTTACTTCTGTTCATTGCAGACTAGATCAGTGGTCCGCGGGCGCCCCCTAGAGGTCCGCAAGGCATTACACGTAAACGACCGTTAATTTGCCGTGACGTCACCTCAAAGTGCGAGGCTAGAGCTAGCTTACCAAAGGATTGTGTTTTAAAATAATAATGGGTAAGTGGCGTAAAACCAAGGCACTCAAAAGAAAAACTGAAGATATTGGTGGAAAGAAAACAACGTCAGGATTACTTATACGATCGGAGGAAGTTATTCCTGCTGAGTTTTGATGTGTCGCTCACTAGCGATTCGATTCTTTTGAACTGTTCTTCGTTGTCTAAAT
>NW_015117359.1:23982-25324 GCF_001443285.1 Poecilia latipinna
TATAGTAGCAGTTTGTAAAGGGAAGCAAAGATGTCCGAAATATGGAGAAGATCACAAATTAGAAGAATGTAAAGAAGAAGCACAAGAAAAATGTAACTGTGGAGGGAAACATAGAGTTACTTATGGAGGATGTGAGGTAAGGAAGAGGGCAAAAGAAATCATACAGATTAAAACAACTAAAAACATAACCTATGCAGAAGAAGTTAAAAATGTGAAGGAACAGAAAACAAGAGAGATTGAACAAACAGTGAATCAAACTACACAGCAAACCAAAGTACAGACAGAAGAAAATATCACAATACCAGTAAAAAAAACTAATATTATTCATAGCCTATGTTATCAACTGCACTGACCAAGCCAAGCACAAAACTGAGAAGCTTAAAATAATAGTGAGAGGAGCTGAAAAGTTTTTGGGCTTTAAAGAGGGATCATGGGAGAACATAAATAGAAAGTTGGAGGTAGATGGGAGACCAGGACCATTAGGTGAAAACAGTTCATGTTAATATTACAATGTAATGCTCGAAGTATAAATGCTAACGGACAGAAACTTAAAGGATATATTGATAGTCTTGAGGAAAAACCAGAAATTATTTGTATTCAGGAAACATGGCTAAAAGAAACGTTGGACTTTGTGATTAACGGATATGGTAGTGTAAGAAGAGATAGGCAGGAGGGAGGAGGAGGTGGATGTGGTATATTTGTTAAAAAAGGGATACAATATCAGGTTTTAGGGAAAGGAAAAGAACTTGAATATATAATAATTGAAATTTGGGAACAAGGTGGGAAAGTTAGAATAATAAATTTTTATAATCCATGTAAATTATTATCAATTGAAATAATGGAGGAATTAACTGAATATTTGGAAGGAAATGTAATTTGGTGTGGGGATTTTAATGCTAATAGTACATTATGGGGTAAATGTAATGATAAAAATGGGAAAATAATAGAAGAATTAATAGAAAGTAAAAATCTTGTATGTATTAATGATGGTAGGGGAACTAGACTTAATATAAGAACAGGGATGGAATCGGCTATTGATTTAACAATAGTCTCAAATGGATTAGCTAGTATTTGTGAATGGATCATTGATAAAAATACAACAATAGGTAGTGATCATTATCCCATTACAATAAAAGTAGGAATAAATATAAATAATAAAAGTAGAAAGGTCAGTAAAAAATGGGATTTTAATAAAGCAGATTGGATTAAATTTAGATTTTTAAGTCAAATTAAATTAGAAAAAGTGGATATGGAAATGAATATAGATGAAATAAATTTAAAAATTTGTGAGATAATCTTGGAAGCAACAGATAAATCTATGAAGAAAGTAGGTTGTAAAAAT
>NW_015117359.1:31527-32780 GCF_001443285.1 Poecilia latipinna
AAGGAAGAGAAAATACAAAACTCAAATATAAAGATGTGTTGCGGAATGAAGAAGAAGCAAATAACTTGTTAAATGTTGAATTCACAAAAGCTGAATTGAACTCTACATTTACAAAACTTAAAAATACAGCACCAGGTAAAGATAAAATATGGTATAGAATGATAAGTCAGCTCAGTGAAAAATCTAAAGAGATAATATTGAAATTATATAATAAAATATGGGAGGAGGGGAAATTACCAATGGAATGGAAAGAATCAATTATAGTACCAATAGCAAAACCAGGGAAAGATAAATCAATACCAGAAAATTATAGACCAATAGCTTTAACATCAAATTTGTGTAAAATAATGGAAAAAATGATTAACAATAGACTAGTATATTTTTTAAATAGCAAGGGGTATATAGTAAATTATCAAAGTGGATTTCGAAAAGGGAGGAGTACAAATGATCCAACGTTATGTTTACAGCATGAAATTAGAAGAGCTCAAGTAAATAAAGAAAGTGTAGTGGCCGTATTTTTTGATATAGAAAAAGCATATGACATGATGTGGGTGGATGGATTACTAATTAAATTAAACAAGTTGGGTATTAAAGGGAGAATATTTAAATGGATTAAAGACTTTTTAACAAACAGGAAAATACAAGTTAGAATAGGAGAAATTATCTCAGGAAAATATGTAGTAGAAAATGGAACTCCACAGGGGAGTATTATAAGTCCATTATTGTTTTCAATTATGATAAATGACGTATTTAAAGATATTGGAAAAGACATGGGTTGTTCACTTTTCGCAGATGATGGAGCTGTTTGGAAAAGAGGGAAAAATGTTGATTTTATTATTAAAAAATTACAAGAGGTTATTATTGAAATAGAGAAATGGGCATTGCAATGGGGATTTAAGTTCTCAGTTGATAAAATGAAAGTAATGATGTTTACTCAGAAAAAAATGAACAAGGAAATAAAATTGAAATTATATAATCAAGAGTTAGAGCAGGTAAAGTGTATAAAATTTTTAGGGCTATGGTTTGATGAAAAATTAAAATGGCATATACATATTCAAAAAGTTGTTGATAAATGTAAGAAAATTTTGAATATTTTGAGATGTTTGGCTGGCAGTGACTGGGGAGCAGATAGACAATCACTAAAACAGATTTACACAGGTATGATAAGATCCAACATAGACTTTGGTTGTTTAGTTTATGGTTCAGCAGCTAAAACACATCTGGTTAAATTAGACATTATCCAACATCAGGCA
>NW_015117360.1:0-1456 GCF_001443285.1 Poecilia latipinna
ACCTACGTTTTTATTCACAAACCAGCGTATTTGGTTTGTGAATACAAATATTCTTGCCCATAATTTGACAGAGGACACAGATCCGCCCCTCCTCACCATGGACCCGAAGTCTGAACAACATGGAGGCTCTGAGAGTCATTATTAGAGTAGTTCATTCTGATAAATTGTTATATTTAGCTAAACATTATTGCTGAGGGGCACAAGCAGGCCTTCTGACATACAGATTAAAAAATAAAATAAAAAATTGAAAAGAAAATGTTTTTGAAAAAAAAAAAAAAAACTCAAAAAGGGCACTAGGGCATCAGGGATAAAAGGGGCTCAAGCCCACTTCCCCCCGCCTGCACGTACCTTTTTAAAGCACTATCTTAATGCTTTTACACAGACTGGTTGTTTTTTCAACCATTCCTGTCCAGTTCATGACAGCTGTCATTGGCATTAGATGTGAATGTCCAGGAAATACTTTTTAAAATTATTGAAAAGCTAATAAAATTCAGCAATTCAATTCAAATGGTGAATCACAGAGATGTGTAGNGTTACCATGGCTGCAATATGATGTAATCTTTGTGCTTGAATTCACAAATACATAACAGCAAATAACCAATAATCAGTGATTGATTTTAAACTCAGCCAAGAAACCTGGTCTGTCTCACAGACTTCACCTCATCTATATTTAAACATGTTAGTGATGCTGAGGTTCTTAGGATGAGGAGTTTCGGGGGGCGTGGCTTCTGTCTGAGGCCCCGTATTACCTTGAGCCGGCCCTGTATGAACAGCCGCTGCGATGCGTTTGTCTGAATCTACCTGGAATCTACCTGGAATCTACCTGGAATCCCCCGGTAGCCCCTATGCCAGTCCGCCGATGCCTTGGGGACATTTTGATTCATTTAATTGTGGCATGTTTGGCTTTATGCTGCGGTTCTAATTATTGCTACAGTATTTTCTCTGATGTTTATTTTGTGAACTCCAATTGCTATGGGCCGAATCTTCCTTTAACACTTGAGGTTCTGCAATAACTTCTATTTACAGCCGCTCACCTCCAGCCCAGATCCCGTCAGCAGCGGCTTTAACCCGCCTGGTAGAAACGTTAAGGAGAAGCAGAGCAAACGGTCAGCAGATGGTACCAGGTGGTACCGGGGCTTTGAGCTGCGTCGTGACTTGCTGTGACAGTTGCAGTATCGTGTCTTGTATCTATCAAGATATCTGATATAAAGACAGACATTCTTTATATCTGTCGGTGGGACCGACTCAGACCGCCTGTAGCGAACCGAGGATTTAAAAGCGTGATTAAGTTAAAGCCAGAAGTTTTCTCTGCAGCCGAAGCATTTCTGTGTTTAGGAGCGAGGCGGGTCTTTTTTACCGCTATTACGAGGACAATTACGAAAATATAAACAGAAACTGAGGGGCACAAGCAGGCCTTCTGACATACAGATTAAAAAATAAAATAAAAAATTGAAAA
>NW_015117360.1:7558-9361 GCF_001443285.1 Poecilia latipinna
CTGCGATAAAAAGGCCAAGACAACCCAAATTGAGTATATTCAGGATTTAGCGGGAACACCAACATGCAGAAGCCTCATCTGACGGTTCACCACCCCTTCCTCCCGCCCCCAGCTTCCCCCGCTCCCGGTCCGCAGCAAAATTTTCCAAGTCTTGACCGGTCCGTGGTAATAAAAAGGTTGGGGACCACTGCTTTAAACAATCATCCTTTAAACAATCATCCTCCACAGAGAAGTGTGACCAACACATACTGAACGGCTTCATTCACTTCCTCTTCTGCCATTGCTAAAACTACAGTCAGACTACAATTCTAAAATAACGTCACCATTCTGAATTTCTTCTTCGGTTCACTGATTGGCCCAGTATTGTACCGGAGACAATCCAAGTGAAGGGAATAAAGCCCAGACTGTGCTGTAAGCAAGAGGTTTTTTTTTTGTTTTCTTTTTAGTGGAATTGCACAGGAAGGGAATGGCCAGGCTAGCTTAAAACTAATAAAAACACTAAATTCTGGCTGTCAAAAAGTTACGTTTTCAACAAAAAATATTTTCAATACAAAATCAGCACATTTAAAGACCAACTGAAAAGAATATCCATGCCAGATCCGGGCTCCTGGTCCTTAATTTATTTAATCGATACATCATGGTTGCTGTTTATGGCATCCTTCAACTCTTGTGTATTGTTGGGTTTGGTTTTAAAAACAATCCATTCTATATCCAGACCAGACAACTAAGCAACAATCCATGTAAAAGAAGTAGGAGACCTGTGACATGGTCTCTGCTTCAGGACTGTGGGATGTGACAGATGAAGTCCATGTCATGAATATATCCATATACATGTCCACAAAGCTGTAGTGAATTTCCCTCATTACCTCTGTTACTTTTGCATCTTTTTCCACCCCACCTTTCCTTCCACTCAACTTTCCATTCTTATGAAAAGCCAGTGTTTTCAACGAAGGCCTTCAGTGGCTCAACCATTTTGTTTATATTCTGGATTTTGGGTTTTCTTAAGTAGTAACCAAAATCATCAATATCAACAAAAATAAATGACTGAAATGTGTCAATTTGTGGATAATGGACCTATAATACACAAATTACAAATTTTTTAATTACTGAAATAAATGATATAATGTACTGAGATCCGACCGAAGCCAGCATATCATCATCTTAATCCTCATTATTGTCAGTCGCGGTTGTTATTTTTCTTCCAGCTTGGGCATATCAGGGCACAGAATAGGGACATTTGTCGAGTATCAGTGACGTTCAGGTCAGATGAATGCGACCTGGACGTTGAGTCACATTTGAATTGGATACGTATCGGATACCCATTCGAAAAGAATCCATCCTGTGTTTTTCAGACTGGCATAAAAAGATTAGATACAGGTCACATTATTAAAAAAAAAAAATCATAATTGGGTCACTTCAGGCTGAAGTGTGAACGTAGCCTAATTCGTTTGTCTAGAAAGTCCGACTCGTTTGGGAAATGTGAATGCAAATTTGAATTCCAAAATGGACTACAAAAGCTAACTCTGCCTAAAAACCTAGGTCTACAGGGTTTTAGACCTGTACCAGAGTGAACTCTGATGTGGTTGGAAGGCAATGTGAATGCAACTGGACGGGAGGCCGTTTCAAAAGCAGGAAGCTAACTACAGTGCAGGGCATTCTGGTCAAACTCTTTGCTCTCTTCCGTTAATCATACATATGCAGGTTAACAGAAATGTTGCCATGGCAACAGGTCTGTGCGTCATCACAGCGTTTGTTTGAATATATAACAGTCATCAAATAGGATGACATATTGTATGACTCATA
>NW_015117360.1:14474-19639 GCF_001443285.1 Poecilia latipinna
ATATGTGAAGTGAATGCTGGATTTGCTACAGAAAGCACAGATACAGAGATTGATATTGCTTTCCTGGGATCTCTTTCTGCAGAAGTTAAAGACAATCCATGGATGACGGACATACTGGTGGACAAACATAAGACTGTATTCAAAATAGATACAGGAGCTGATGTCACTGCTGTCCCAGAAACATTGTATTCTCAGTACCAATTTGGCAAATTAGAAAAACCAAAGAAAATCCTACAGGGACCGGGAGGCACCGGATTGAAGGTGAAAGGCATGTTTACAGCAACACTCAGCAACAACAGTGTTTTGTACTAAGGAGGACATTTATGTTGTGAAAGATTTATGTACATCACTATTGAGTGGACGTGCTGCCATGGCATTAAAATTGGTTGCCAGAGTAAACCAAATAAGTTTAGACTCAATTGACGCGGTGAAGCAGGAGTTTCCTAAACTTTTCACAGGACTAGGACTGATGGAGGGCGAGTATAACATTGTTCTGTCACCAGATGCACAGCCTTTCTCCCTCTCAACGCCGAGGCGGATATCCCTCCCCCTACTGCCGAAGGTTAAAGAGGAGCTCAACCGTATGCAGCGGGAAGGAGTCATCACCAAAGTGGAGGAGCCAACAGACTGGTGTGCACCTATGGTGGTTGTCCCCAAGAGCTCAGGCAAGGTGAGAATATGCATTGATCTCACAGAGCTGAATAAATATGAGAGAAAAACATCCTCTCCCATCAGTAGAGCACACGCTCGGACAGCTAGCAGGAGCAAAAGTGTTCTCCAAATTGGATGCCAATGCTGGATTCTGGCAGATTCCACTGTCAAGGAAGTCTTCCCTGCTCACCACCTTCATTACACCTTTTGGGCGCTACTGCTACAATCTGCTCTGCTTTGGGATTTCATCAGCACCAGAGCACTTCCAGAAGCGCATGACACGGATTCTGGAGGGCCTGGATGGAGTCCTTTGTCAGATGGATGATGTACTCATCTGGGGGACAACACAGCAGGAGCATGATGAAAGACTGAGGAAGGCACTGTTTCGACTCCAGGAAGCGAACATAACACTAAATGACAAATGTGAGTTTTCTAAGTGCAGAATAAAGTTCTTGGGACAAATCATTGATGCATCAGGGGTCAGTCCAGATCCGGATAAAGTGAGTGCTATAAGAGCCATGGAGGAGCCCAGGAATATAAGCGAGGTGAGACGCTTTCTGGGTATGGTGAACCATCTTGGGAAGTTCCTTCCCAACTTGGCAGAGAAAACCAGACCTTTGAGAGATCTTCTGAAGAAGTCAAACATGTGGTCATGGGGTCCACTGCAGCAACAAGCTTTCGACGCTATTAAGACAGATCTGACAACACCACCAGGACTAGCATTGTATGACCCGAAAGCAGAGACATGTGTCTCAGCGGATGCATCATCATATGGACTCGGTGCAGTTCTGCTCCAAAAACACACTGATACAGGGTGGAAGCCAGTGGCATATGCATCACGGTCTCTGAGCGACACGGAGCAGAGGTATGCTCAGATTGAGAAAGAGGCTCTCGCTTCAACTTGGGCCTGCGAGAGGTTCGCAGAGTTTCTGATTGGGAAGAGTTTCCACATCGAAACTGATCATAAGCCATTAGTCCCGTTGTTGGGGTCGAAGAGTCTAAACGAGCTTCCTCCTCGCATACAGCGACTACGAATGCGACTGATGAGATTTTCCTACAGTATTTCCCATGTGGCTGGTAAAAATATTGCTACAGCTGATGTTTTGTCCAGAGCTCCAATCTTCAGCGAGTCAGGAGGTCCGCAAGAAGAGGAGGTCAACTTGTATGTTGACTCAGTCGTTACATGTCTACCTGCCACGGAACCACGACTGAGGGAAATCCAAAGACGTCAGGACGACGACAGCATACTCAAAGAGCTGAAAAAGTTCTGTGTGGACGGATGGCCAGATAAATACTCTACTGAGAAAAGATTCCAGCCTTATCTGCCATTTTCAGGTGAACTTACTGTTCAAAATGGCCTGCTCCTTTATGGGAGCAGAATAGTGATTCCAGCTTCTCTCAGAAAGGACATTCTATCGAAAATACATGAGGGTCACTTGGGAATAACTAAATGTAGAGAAAGGGCCAAACATTCAGTGTGGTGGCCGGGTCTCAGCAGAGAGCTGATTAAGCTGTTGGAGACCTGCGAGACGTGTTGTCGGGAGAGAACTAAACACAAAGAGCCACTGCTGCCCACTGAATTTCCACAAAGACCATGGGTCATGGTGGGAGCGGATCTTTTCCAGTTTAAGGACAAACAATATTTGATTGTTGTGGATTATTACTCTAGATTTTTTGAAGTTGCAAAGCTTACCTCCACAACATCTGAGGGAGTGATCGAACACTGTAAGTCCATCTTTGCACGCCATGACATACCAGAGCGTCTCCGTTCTGATAATGGGCCACAGTTTGCTTCGGATTCCTTCAGAAGATTTGCACAAGAATGGGGTTTCAGTCATGAAACATCCAGCCCAAATTTTCCTCAGAGCAACGGCGAGGCTGAGAGCTGTCAGAACTATCAAGACTCTCCCTAAGAAGTCAGGGGATCCGTATCTCGCTCTTATGGCCTACCGTTCCGCTCCACTGGCAAATGGATTCAGTCCGACTGAGCTTCTCATGGGAAGGAGGATAAGGACAACTGTTCCTGTCACTCAGTCGCAGCTGATGCCACAGAATATTGACACAGGAAAGCTGAGGACTGCAGAGAACAACTATAGACAGAAACAAAGACAAAACTACAACCGTAGACACCGGGCCCACAACATGTCACTCCTACATCCAGGTGAGAAGGTGTGGGTGACAGATCTGCAAACCAGAGGAACAGTAGTGTCTGGAGCAGGTTCACCTCGATCCTACATCGTCGAGACACCTAGAGGCATGCTGAGAAGGAATAGCTACCACCTTTCACACACTCCTAGAGCAACTGAAACATGTGTTGTTCCACCTGAAACTGCTGCTGTTCCACACGAGACATTACCTGAAGAAAATATTCACAATTCCACGCACACAACTGTTCCAGATGAAGACCAGCAGGAGGCTAGCCATCAGACTCCACCACCTGAGAGTCGAGTTTCACTGAGAAGTAGGAGACCTCCAGCCATTCGGGAGGTTTCCTCCTTTCCAAAGGACTTGATGGTGTTTCCTGCATGGGGCAGAATAATCCCCACACTCAGGTAGAGGATTTGGGTAGTCCACCCCTTCCTCTTAGTAGCTAAAGTTAAATGTTACAGAGATTACTGTTCTGAGATTTATATACATCTGGGTTCTAATGCTGAACTGTGACTGGAGAGAGGTTTAAGTTTGTGCACTGTTAGTGTAGAATAAATAAATAGTAATAAGTTAGAGTTCTAGCACATTCTGCTGTGGAAAAGTACTAGTACGATACTGAGTTAATTTTGGGTGTTCCACAGAATGCATCTTTCTGGGGTGTGATTTAAGGCTACATTTCTACGTGTGCTTACATAGACCCTCATAACAAATCCTATTCAGAAAGGGGGATGTAGTATCAGGCTATCCGTGGATAGGAACCTTTGTGCTGTATTGTATTTGGGGGCGGAGGACAGAATAAAGGAGAGCGCCTGCTAAGATGGAGTTGTCTCACGCGTGCTTCTGTGTAGCCTCAAGATTTTATTGAATACATCCTACAACCAGCGCAGTGTGAATGCAAATCATAGCAGCTGAAAATATAAGAAATATTGCAATTTTGGTCCCCAACTGGACCGAGTCTACTGAAATATCAGGTGTGAAAACACCCTAAATGTTTCACAATTAGTATTTGCTGTGTTTTCATAGAGACTGACCGTGCCTCATCTGCCCCATAACTCACCAGTTCTCCTCAGCATAAATTCTTCCTGCTTTCCTCAGTCTCACACAGATTGAGATCCTCTCTCAGTCACACCAGCCTAGTTTGTTAATTTCTAGATTTCAGTTACTGTTCAAACCAGTTCCCAAACTTCTCACCATGCACTTCCCATTCTCATTCAAAAGTTTGTCTTGAAAGCAAAGAAATGTTAACGAACTACAGAATTAAGCTGTTGTTGGTGTTGTACTCACAAAACAGACAGGAGTCCTTCTTCAGTTTCGGCAACTTTATTTGCCCCACGCTGTATGTATTTTCATTTTTTGATTTGTTCTTCTCAGAAGCAGCCAGGCACAGACACACAGAAAACCGTTTCTTCTTCCTCACGCTACAACGTTATAACTGGTCAACTGACCACTTCCGTCACCTAACCAATCAGTGACGTAGAACGCAGCTCAGAATCTATAATGCTTCTGCGGCTGAACAAAACAAACTGGGTAAATAAAATATATCAAATAAATGAATATAGTGTTTTATCCATAAATTTAGAAAAAAAATAGTAATCATTTAAATAAAATACTTCTAGGATGCAACAGTGGCCTTCTGACTGGGCCAGCTGTTGCAGCAGCAGCAGAGGCTGTGGCTGTGAAAAACAGCTACTGGAAGCAATTATTGCTCTTTCAAACCAGATGTGCCCGACTGCAGCAATTTCTGTCAAAACTCAAACTGGAGGTCAGAAGTCAATCATACACTGCAAGTAAATACCTACAAAATCCACTATGAACCCACACAGACATAATTAGGTATGATACAAATTCACTAATAAAGTATTAAGGAATTTATTATTGGCGCAGTTGAGTAATCAAAAAGCCAAATTTAGTAAACCAAATACATTTCTTTCACTTAAAAAACTCAATCTTTTTGTTTCTGACTCGTTACAACCACACGGCTGTGCCCATTTATACTGAATAAATGGCCATAGCCATTATTCAGATAGATTGACAGAACTAAAGTCAATCAAGGTTCTTTCTTTAAACAGTATGTGTATATTGGAACCCAAATCTATAATTAATTATTTGGAAAAGTTGTGATTAGTTTGGTAAGTCTTAGATCCACCCATTAATTAAGAAGTTAAAAGCAACTACCTGTGCCCACCTAGTACTTTTGTTTTTGGAGCTTAAAAGGTTGAGACAGACACACAGTTATGTTCTACAACATAAACATGGCTCTTACACAAATTCCAAATTTCTTAGTCAGTATGATATACATGCAGGGGTGAAAGTAGTTTTAAATTCTTGGTGGTACTATGACAAAAAGATTATATATATATATATAT
>NW_015117361.1:0-2677 GCF_001443285.1 Poecilia latipinna
GAGGTGTTGTGCAACAACAGGTGCTAGGGTGAGGTGAGTTGAAATCACACCAAAGTTTGTGGAGAATGGGTTTTTTGTTTTGTTTTCATGTGCCCAAAAACAACTAAACCAGCTTTCAGGGATCAAGACGGGAAGAGCAGAACATGAAACCAGAGCAGATGAAAACCAAGGCGTTTTATACAGAGATGTGATCAAAAGCACAGGAAGCAGGTGAGTCCAATCAGTTGAAAGTGGAACAGCTGCGGGAAACTATGAGCAGATTAAACGAAGGAAGGGAGGGAGTGAAAACCAAAATACAAAGAAGCTAGAATGACAAGACAATAACCTGAATGCAGAAACACACCAGAAATAACTAGAAAATTAAAAGCAAAGCAATGTAAAGAGATGATAATGCAAGATGCTACAATAATAATGATCACCGATGAATTAATACAGATTAGGAAAAATCATCATAATCTCAAAATGATCAAAACAGAAACACTGGAGGATTATGACCGTTTCCAAACGTTCAGCCGTCAAATGCTGTGAAGTAAAGAGATGAAATAATTATAGTGGCATCCTGGTCATTACTCACATTTTTCCTCAATATAAAGTCAATCAAGCGTTCGTTTATTGATTTTTTTTTCTAATTTTGCTGTTCGTAAGAGTACAAAATAATATTTTCCATGTTGGTTTACACAACAAGAATGCTACTTTTCTGCTGCAAAGAAAAACAACTAAACCTATCATATTCCAACATGAGGTGTTCCACTTTTTCTTTTTCTTTTTTTTTAAATCAACAATAGTTCATCTAATCTGTTTTCAAAAGTATAAACACCAGCCGCCTTCTCTAACGCTGCAGGAATCCAACTTCACACATCTGTTTGCAACCGGCAGAGCGTTTCTTTACGTCCTGACGTTTATTCAGTGTGGTGGATATTTGCTTTGACACATCTCTTGTTTTACGGAGACAGTTGGACCTGAAAGGAGAGCCACCGATTGTGATAAGAGGTGAAAATTTAAAAAGTTAAAGTTTTGAAGTAAAATTAATGAGAAAGTAAAAGGAGATAAAGACTATTTTCTAAATGCAGTTAGAAAAAAAATCATAGTTAGAAAATCAAAGTGTTTTCTCCACGATTTCAATCTTTCTATTTTCTTTTATATTGCACTTCAAAAGATTGTGATTATGTGGCCCCTTTGTTGCTTTAATGAGACGGAAAATTGTTATTTTATTTTATTCTTTTTTTTCTGTACATATTTTTTGACCTTGATACCAGCAATAGTAACATTCTTCAGAAATCAATTTTCTGGATTCATAAGGCGCTTATTATTAGCATTTTTATTTTCCTGTCTGGCCCATTTTAACTGTGAGTAACGACGGTTTGACTTTAAATTCATCCTTGATCATTTATATCCACGGTTCTCACTCTTTTCTTTTTAGCCTTTTTGCATCTAAAGCGCTAATCAGAATACATGCAGTACCGCTTGGAGTCCACTTGGTGGTGCTGTGGCTGTACAGATGAGAAGAAGGTCCAGATTCAATAAAAGATAGCATTCACATCCTATTGTGTCGTTTTAGACAAAAAAAAAGTTACAGTATTAGGTTTCGGAATGGCAAGAGTGTGAAAGAAAATTAAAAACATGGATGTTGTTGAGTAAATGTTTGGTAAAATACAAGGAATCATTGGATTTATTGGACAAATACTTTGGGTTACATTCGAAAAAGTAAAACAAGAGGAGGAAAAGAGTTGAACATGTTTTTCCGAGTTTATGTCCCACTGCCCAAAGATTCTTTCCAGACATTGGGAGCAACTCAAGTACAGTAATTCACAACTTTCTTTCACTTAAAACCAGCGGAAAACTTTATTGGCCATGTGATCAAGCCACCATTATATCTGTTGTACTTATGTTCAGACTCTTATCAAGAACCTTTTAGTGAGTGTGATTCATCATTCCGTCCACCATATGAACCGTTCCAGCACCACACACACCATAATCCTCTCACCTCCAAGGTGTTTTGGGTTTGCAATCTCTCTTGGAAGCAATGACGGTTTGCTTTTTCTTCAGCGGTT
The DNA here is from genome assembly GCF_001443285.1 of Poecilia latipinna. Taxonomy (NCBI): domain Eukaryota; kingdom Metazoa; phylum Chordata; class Actinopteri; order Cyprinodontiformes; family Poeciliidae; genus Poecilia; species Poecilia latipinna. Next base: position 2,052 of record NW_015117361.1, read on the forward strand.
GAGTCTTGTGCAGTATCTGTGCATAAAGATGATTGAAAACTGCACCCTTTTAATTCCAGGCATTTCTCAATCATGATTAATTTATGGTGAAATCACATACTTTGAACTCCTAAACTGCAATCTCTTGCTTGCCCTATTCAGACGTTTAGAAACATGTCTGTAACCAGCCGGGTTGTTTTGCAATAGGAAGGTTACATACATCTTGACAGAGCCCTCTGACTTCAACCATTTTATGACACATTGGTTATAAGAAACCTTTTCATTGGCTATCAATTAGGACTAAACCGATCAATAAAGGTTTCTGCTGAACCTTATTTTTCTTCGTGTGTTGAATATTTGTTCCCGGTTTAATCTTATTTGCAATATCTTACAACAGAACACGTTTGTGTTGTGAGATATCACAACGGTGTGACATTACTAAATGGGATTGTTTTCTCTGGTGCATTTTCAGACCAATAATTGCCGCTGTATGTGCACATGGATTGCATGCATTACATTGGGAACATGAATTTTAAGCAATCTTACTACCTCTTCATCAGTGAAGTGCGGTCAGGGGAGGCAGGTCATGGAAAAATAATATATAATAATAAAATCATTTATATTGCTATTTTCACCCTGTGGTTTGT
>NW_015117361.1:6964-9599 GCF_001443285.1 Poecilia latipinna
ATTTCCGTACGTCAAATAACATACATGGTGTCTATATAGTCGAAAGTCAGTGCCTCACCAGCAATGAACCTCACCGCACGTCACTGCTGTTCATTCAGGGTACACTCCATTTACCGTTGGAGATCAGAACCAGCCTCCCAACCAGGATGACTCTACAAGGTCTAGACATGTACAGGCATCAGCCATCACCATGTTTCGCTGTGGACGATGTGCTCAGGATCTACAGCGTTATTTTTCCACTAAGCATTGTTTTTTTGCACATGGGCCACAAAGCTACATTTTGGTCTGATCTCTCCAGAGCACCTTCTTTCACATCTTGCTGTGTCTCCTAACACAAACTTTAAGCAGGACTACCAGGGCTTCCTTGTAGTCCTTCTTTTGAGGCAAGAATTATGGAGCAAACAACACATCCATGTTCTGTGAAAATGATACACTTTTGAACATTGAGTCTATGTTCTCCCTGTCTCTTTAGCTGGATGATCATGCCTTGGTAGGTTGGTCGCTGTGGCATAATAGATTGAACAATGCTTGATTAGAAGATCAAATGTTTGGATCAAGTGAACGGCCCACTAAACCCCAACAATTTGTGGTTTAGTATTCACAGATTTTTTTGTGTGACTCTTATTAAAATATTTGAAGGGAAATGCAGTTTTGGAAGTTAAAATATGTGTAGCTAATTCTACTTTGCATTTGCATAGTAGCCAATCCAGGAGCGCCTTTTATTTTCCTTGGCGCTGATTGGCTGTTCCCCTAAACCCTCTAATGTAGAACACTGTAGAAATGAGATTCTGCGGTTGTACTAAGACGTTTTTCCACTGTACGTATGAATACCTATTAAGGTATACTTTGTGTTTTAATTATCAAAATAGACAAGTTTCTTTCAGTATTAATTATCTTATTTAAAAAAAATTTTGAAGGAAAATTAATCTTTACAGATCTTAAATGAGATAAGCATAGATAAGCATAAATGCTATATGTCCAACTTTGTAGGTTTTTGGATCCTTTTACTTCACAGTAGCTCTGTTTTCATTCACCATATAATTGCACAAATTGGAATTACAAAAATAAACTTGATTAATGGAAATAAGACATTAAAAAAATAAATATGTTTTTGGATAAAAAGTGTTTGCACTATAGACTGAGGTGGTTTGCCATCTTTATCGAAATTAGTGTATTTCACGAAACTGCAGTGGAAACACTTTTTGAATCACGTGATAAACAACCGGATGTCAAGAAGTGATCGGAGGATTTTTTTTTTTATGACTTCCTGCGAACAAACTTATTCACACATGATTTTAATTGCGCTTCTTATGTAATGGAAACATCACAGTTGCAAAATTGTGTTTTTGCGACATTGGAAGAACATGAAGATGAAGTTTTGCGCACATTTGAAATGGAAACGCAGCTAGTGATGCAACACTCTGTGTTTCTCTACCACATAAATCCTCAATAGAACAGAATGAATTTATGTTTCAGGAATCAACATGAAAAAATAACATAAAAAAACATGAAAACATTAAATTTTTGCAAAGTTTTACTTAACTTTCTACCTTAAAAATAATATCTTGTGTTGTTGTTTTTCCTTTATCAATGAGCACACACAAATTAGGTATTTTCTTTACAGTTTTTGCCCAAATAATTCACTTCAACATTAAAAAGAGTAATAACGAAGTTGCTCAAAAAAAAAAAAAAAAAATCAGCATCTGCAGTTTCTCTTCACCAGAGTGTCGTCGTTTCTGATATTACCCCGACAGATGTGACTTAATGTGTCCTAAAGGTGCCCACCTGGGTACATAAACACTTGGCCTGACGGACCCGGCCATGCATGGCTTGCCTCCGCTCTATTTATTTTATGGCATGACGTATATCACTTTATGGCACCCATCTATCTGGCAAACCTTGAAAAGGCTGTTGAGACGCCGAATAAATCTGAGGGTGACGCTCTGACAGTCCCTGATCTGCCTGTCCGTGTTGCCTGAAATCTCTCTCGGCGATCATAACTTTGCTCTCTCACACGTCCTGACACGTTCCTCGCTGAAGCAGAGGCCCGGGAAGAAGTGTTTGCGAGTGTGTGAACGCGCGCGCGTGTCTGCGTGTGTGTGTATCAGATACAACACCTCTGCTCTAATGTCACCTGTCAAGATGCGGCTGCATGCGGGAATCTCGCGGGGTGTGATTCGGCTCATTTTGGAGTTTGGTGCCCCGGCACGAACAGCGGTGATCGGCGTGTTGCGCTCAAGTTTGGCATAAATACATGATTGTGTGTATAAAGGAGTATCTGAGTGTAATTAATGATGTGTTCCTCCTCCTCATAGGGTAATAGGATTTACCCACCCCGGGCGGTAGAGGGAACGGAGGGGGTGGGAGGACCGGCTCCGCACATATGTATGCAGGAGAAAAGGAGAAGAGTGTCTGCTGCGGAGTCAGTGAATGGGAGCCCCATGTAGTGATACCAATGTGTGTGTGTGTGTGTGTGTGTGTGTGTGTGTGCGTGTGTGTGTGAGTGTGAGTGTGATAGGGGGAAGAGAAGTGGGAGGAGGGAGGGAACAAGCGAGTGATTTATAACAGCTACTTCAGGTCTCTCCTCTCTACCACAGCAGCACCACAAACACATCCATTACGAAAGCACTGATGT
>NW_015117361.1:13614-19100 GCF_001443285.1 Poecilia latipinna
TGTGTGTGTGTGTGTGTGTGTGTGTGTGTGTGTGTGTGTGTGTGTGTGTGTGCGTGTGTGTGTGAGAGAGAGAGGGAGAGTATATATGCTCAAACAGTGTGCGCCTGTCTCCTCTCACATTACCCTTTACATTAAAACCAGTCAGGAGGAAAATTACTGCAGACCTGGGCCACCGTCTGCCCACCTGGCCCCACAGAGAGAGGGCTGGACGTGCAGCCAGAGGATGGGATAAAGAGGGGGTATAAGGGGATGAGGGGGAGGTGGTGAGAAGAGAGAAGAGGGGGAGGCTGGTCAAGGGATCTGGAAACGGTCCAGACTGCCCGAGGTACTGGTCCGAAGTCAAGCCAGGATTTCCTGTGTGTGCTTCATGGCTGCATAGGAACTCCATCACTGTTGTCATGGGTAAAGGGACGGTCCCACTTTCATTTTATACTCTCCTCTGTAATGTGGGAGGCGAGAGTAAAAGTGCAAGCGAGCATTATTTTAATGTCATGACTACTGGAAGTGGAGCCAGTTCATAAACATTTGTCTGTCTATCGGGAAATGAATGCCAACATTTCCCGATGTTGGCATTCATTAGTCAAAATTTTTGTTATAAGTTACATGATTGTCTCCCCAATGCAGCACCACCACATTTGGCCATCTAGCTAGCTATCTGGGTTCATCAGGGAGCCATTTATGCTAATAATGCTGTTGGCCTCTGTCATTAATTAGAACAGAATGAAAAAGACAATAATATTCTGATTTACAAATACAGTTTTTATACTTTTTTTAAATCTTTCATTACTGCTTCCTGTTTCTGGATCATTTATTTTAAACAATATCAGAAGTTTAGCAAGAATAAAACAGAACAAAGCCTATTGATTTAAAAAATTTAACCTCCTTCCTCTAAAACTTAGAAGTGGATACAAGCATTAAAAAAATTTAAAAAATAAAATAAAATAAAAAAAGACAGTCCAGCTAAGAGGACTCAAGGTTTTAGTTTATAAACACCCAAAAGCCTTACAATTAAGAGAGAAACTGAACCCATAGTTTAGATTTTAATGTAGAGTATTGCATTTTCTTTTGTGCAACTGTGATCCAGGAGGCATAAATGCTCTGTGAGAGCTCAGATTAGTGTTTAATCCCTCTGCAATTTCTGTTCCAAATCCAAAGAACGGAGCCTCTGGACATCCAGGAAGCAGAGAGAAACCTCCAGCACTGGTCCATCACACAGGCAGCCGTCTGGCCTCTCAACCAGCTGGTGGTGTGAAACCAGCAGCTGATAATCAAGATGGCTCCACGTTCACCTTTTTATTTTTCTCTTTCTTTTCTTAAAGTGAGATTGATAAAATAGGTTCTAATATAAAATCACTTTCCTTTTGGCTTCTAGCTTTACTTGCCATCACTTGTGCACTCTTTTACTCTGACCCTTTCTTGCTAAATAGCTTGCAGATTAATTTATGTTTTATTTTCTTCATTTTTTGTCAGTAGCAAATAATTAACTAATTCATTAACTCATTTGTTGCTTTTTCATTCACGGTAGCCTCAATGTTTCCTTTATGACATTTTTGTTAATTTGTCATGTTGATTTTTATACCTCATGACAAATACTCTTTAAAGCCAATAAAACCTTCAGAAAATGTTTGATAGATCCTGATCTAGACTATAAGACTGATTAATATATTTACATTTTTAATGTTTATTGTAGCTAATCAACGCTACAACTTTACCTAATTTAACAAAATACATTTTCCAGTTCTGCTGGGTTAAATCGATCCAAGAAATCCTTTAATCTCCATGTGCAAAGTGCAGCCTTCGAGCCCTCTCAACTCCTCCACGCAGCTCCTTCAGACTAGCCACCGGCAATTAGCAAATACCTGGTAGAACTGAGCATCTGCTAATGCTACTTCTGCATTTACCACTGCAACACTGGTAAAAATGTTAGAGGGTTAATAGAGGAGCCATGTTGTGATGACTTCCTGAAGGCAGAGTTTCAGAAAGAGCAGGAGTTTCTTAAAGAGACAGAGGCCCAATTTCAAGGCGCTTAATTGCAAAGTCGAATTTCTTTTAAGTCATATTTGATATATGCCTCCATTTGTATAACTGGAGATACCATAGTTACTTTATTGTGCTATAAAATGCCACTATGTGTCTGGAAAATTCATTAAACATATGATGTATGTAATTTTACCTCGAATGGACCTTTAAGAAAATTTGCCTAATTCAGGCGTGTTACCCTGCAATTATTCATCACAGTTGATAGGGACGAGTTAATTGAAACTGCTTTGCATGATATGGGGTGTTTAGCTTTAAAGCATTTCATTACATTTAACAAGCTTATCCTGTCTCTTGTTAAGACCTTAATGGCCGAGCTAAACGGTAGGTAGGTTATAGCCGCAGCATCAAATTATAGTCCGGCATATTAAAAAGTCTACAAATGAAAAGGTCAAACTAAAAACAAAAATAAAACAAAAAAAACAAAACAGATTTTCACGTTTTAAGAGAGGTTTTATTATCAGTGCTATTTACATAGAAATAATACAGCCTTGCCCCTCCCAGCCCCCCCACAGGCTCCCCCCATGCCCCTTTAAACCAGCACACACTCACACAATCACCCAGCACATGCACACTCACTCACACACATTTGTATCCAAGAATTTCTGGAGATAAGACACATTCTTTCTAGATCTTATACAATGTCCAAAAGAAAACACAAAATGATCTGAAAACAACAGTACAGCGAACTCAGAGGTGGCACCGAAGGAGGAAGGACTGAGCTGAAATTGGCAATTGAGTTTAATTTTCTTTAAAAGGAAAAAAAAAAAAACAGGAGCCCTGATGAGACTTGGTCGTGAACTATTACCAAAGAGGAAAGGGTAAAACATATATATATTAAAAGGCTGTTGTCCTCTGGTGCACAAGTCGAACCGAGACCCCGTGCGCTTTGAAAAGGCGACCACTAGATGGCAACGCGCGCCTTGGAGGAGGCAGCTGAAATGTCACAGATGTTGTCTGCCCCCTCTTTTGTTTTCCGCCTTTAGAGGAAGGAGACCTCAGCTGCTGAAGGACATTCTCCATTATGGGTTCAATGTTCTTTTGAAAATCATTTCCATTAAAACATGTTTTTTTAAAAGGGACAGTAACAAAAGGAAGGTCAGGTGAAGCAGTGAGCAGAGCAGAACTATCAGGGCCGCCTCGATGGGTGTGATGTGTGCATGTGTGTACGTGTGTGTGTGTAGGAGGGTACAAGTGTCTGTATAATTGTGTTCGTGTTTTGAATAATAGTGCAGACATCCTTCTTTCAAGTTATGATCAAGAACACTTTTTGTGCATTAAGGGACTCTAAGCCAGGATGTGTGAGGGAAAGTCAGTGCGTGTCTGTCATGCGGCAGCTGTTGATTTGATGTTTTGTCTTACACAAGCAAAAAAAATAAACATGTTTAAAATGAGATTAAACATACACTGCCTCGTCTGCGACAGATGCATTTGACTATGAGCGTTGAGGTCCAAAATTGTTGTTAAGTGGCAACGTAGACATAAAGCGAGAATCGAAATAGCTTTGGAGCAACATTTTTTACTTTAAACGTGGTGTGAAATTAAGAAAACTAGACATGTCCCCCCTTTGGTGTTTCTCACTAATGTGTTCCTAGAGCATTAGAAGATAAGGGGAAGGCGAGATGCATTTCTGCTGGATGGAATCTCTTGTTCAGTCCCGTACCCAACAAGGGATATATGCTTTGGAGCGTCTACCGTGCAGCAAAAATATCGTTTTTCCTGCTTCGCGTCACGTTCTTTCCATCAGTTTTTTCAGTTGTAGAGATGAGTCTCTGATTTTAAAAGGTTCTCTGTAGAAATTTCAGCTGTACTTTCCCCTTCTGACAACGTTGTTGATACGTCTCCTGAATTAGCCAGGCAGATATTTGGCCCATGGTTGGTCCCTGGTTTTTATTGTTACTTTGTCCTTTCACCAGGCGCCTGTTTCGCCCATCTCCTGGCCCTGGTGGGACATGGGAGCGCTGTAACTGGAGTTACTGGCCAAAGAGAAAGGGGGACTGGGTCCGCCCCCGTATGCGTCCCCGGGGACCGGCTGAAGGGAGCTCGGTAAGCCTGGTTCGGGACTGGGGGTTTCCGCGTGAGAGATCATGTCCGTGTACCTTTGGTCGTCTGATGGGTGGTGTCCGGACCCCTCAATGGCTCCGGGCCCAGAGCCCAGGATGTAGGGGGACTCGGCCGGAGACTGGGCCTGAGAGGACGGAGGGCCATGGGGAAAGAAGTCGTAGTTACTCCCTGGTCCGTAGTAGTCGCCTTGGTATTCTGTGAAGAGAAACACGGGAGTTCATTTTTCCTCAGACTTTAAACACATAAAACATTCACAGCTCGCCCTAAGCAGTACGTGCAGCTTTACACACAGCTCCACCCCTACCTAAGTGGGGAAATTGATCATGTCCAATTTCCAACCAACCGGTCTCCAACAGCCTCATTTGAGTGTATAAACAACTCCACACCTCTCCACCTCAGTTCTCTCGCCTCCTCCACAGTGCATTCATCTCCCGCTCTCATTCAGCTGGCAGCCATGCATGCGCCTCGATGGATTCTCCCGCTGAAACTTCTGGGTCTAGATTAGAAATTCCAAAATGAGATTCCAGTCTCCCCGGCAGATCTGCCAGGTCCCGTCAACTGCATCTCTCTGTCACGTCTGATAGAGCTTTAGGCACCGTCCCTCGGCTCTGCTTCGCTAAGCCGTGATTATTTCCAAAACCGCACTCTATTTTCAGCTCTCAGCTGAGCTACGAGCTGCTTCGTTTTATCGGTTCATCTTGGCGTTATTTTTAATTACCCCGCCTGCATCTTCGTCACTTTTGTCTAACCATCCGTTCATTAACTAGTTTGTCCGTATGTTTGCACTTAGTTTTCAATCCTGTCGGACCGTCTTGTACGGTGTTTGCTATTGGCGGTAGGACAATGTTAGTTTGGGTTTGTTGAAGTAAAGTTATTATTAGACAGATTTCTCTTACTTTACCTTCAGTCAATAAATTCTCAGAGCGATTGAAGACTAACAGCTCATCAGATGGGAATCCTATTGCTGACTTTAGTTGTTTAAAGCCACTGAAGCTAATTATTTTTAACACATTTTTTTGCAGATATTATCCATTCACTCTTTCAAAACACACTTTTTACCAGGCAAATTATGCTGACAATAGCCTGATAAAAACCAGTCCCTTGTTCTATGCTTCGTACCGTGGGGTTTGCGCTCTTGGCTATTGAAAAACGATTACTTCCTGGAGGCATGGATTCTGTTGAAGTTTTAAATTTCACCCAGTCACCAACATTAGACGTCTGTAATGTGCCAGTTCGATGCTATGAAATTGCCTGCGCTGTAATCAACCATCCTCTATAGCAAAGTGCCGAGATGAACAAGATGGCTGTTGATGTTAACTCAATATTTAGAAGATTGGCCAGAACGGACTGAACGGCTTCGTTTACTTCCTCTGCTCTCATTGCTA